>NW_005179019.1:122791-220976 GCF_000350225.1 Chondrus crispus | reverse complement strand
ACAGCTCAGCTCGCACACCTGCGGCCCAATATCCCCACCCTCGGCCCATGAAAACGTACACATCTTCACATGCATTGACACAGCGAGCCGGTATCTCGTCACATACTACCTTCGACGCCGACAGGAAGTCAACACAATAATTCCACAACTATTCAAAACACTCGCCATCCAAAACAAACTCCCTCTCGCATACAGAACGGACAACGCCAAGGAATTTACATCGTCACACGCCAGGGCCACGTACAGTTCGCACGGAATACAGCACATCACAAACATGCCCCATCAACCGCAAGAGAACTCAATAGCAGAGCGGAT
This sequence comes from Chondrus crispus, assembly GCF_000350225.1. NCBI lineage: Eukaryota > Rhodophyta > Florideophyceae > Gigartinales > Gigartinaceae > Chondrus > Chondrus crispus. The sequence goes on along the minus strand of NW_005179019.1, from coordinate 220,661 downwards.
CAATAAGACGCTCTTCACAAATGCGCGCGCCGCATTACACCACGCAGCCCTCCCACCCCAATTCTGGGAAGATTCCGTACGAGATGTAGCCTTCAAATACAACATCATGCGTCACAGCGCCACACAACAAAGTCCATGGACACTCTGGCACGGCCCCCGAGCCCACATGACCCGCATCTTCGCATTCGGGCAAATAGGCACCGCCCCCATACACGCACACAAAACAAAACTACAAGGGCGCAGCGAACCCGCGAGATATATGTATCCCATATTGGAAACCCACGTCATGACCCTCACCATACGCAACCGCCGATACGGCATCATCAGGGCGATCGACTTCAGACCATACGCCAGGCACCAGGACCCCAAGCACACGTCGAACCAAGCATTCAAAGTCACACCCTCTCGGCACAAAACGCGTCAGAGAACGCGCACACTGTAGCATAAACACCCCAGACGACTGAGGGTGTAGGCGCAGTCCGACGTGGACCCCGTTCGAACGGGAAGACGGGTAAAGCACCAGCTAACGGGGCAGGGAAGCGGGCCCTGGTAGCGGTGTGGTAGAGCGGAAAGGTCGGGGACGACCGTACGAGCGGGCCGATCTACGCCTCGACGCCCCGGAGCAGCGCTGGGTAACGTACCAGCGCTGACGGGCGGAGGCGGATCTAGGCTCGCTCGCGCACGCGTGTGTCCCTTACCCGCTCCCTTCCTCTTAACACGCGCAAAGGCGAAGGCGCGTAGTTAGAATAAGCTGGGTGGACTGACCTTGGCGGTCGGTTGAGGACAAGTCCGTTCTTGTCGCCCCCGTCCGCCGTCGGTCCGCCCCTGTCTTTAATGTTACAAAACCGTCTATCATAACGTAGTACAGTACGTACTGTACTCGACGGCGCTACAGTAGTGCGCCCCGTCAGCCAGTGGGCTGCTGATACACGCGTCATACACGTGTAGTACACGTGGGGTACACGTGCGCGCTGGTGGCCTGTAAGGCTCGTGCCTTACAGCGCCGGATCCAATTTCTAATCTAATTACGTCGTCGATATACTACACGGCCCCCGCCTCGAGAGGAACGTCCGTGTTCACCCCCTGGGCTTGTAGAGTGCATTATGTCCCACACGTCCCTGCGCGACACGGAGTTATCCATCGCTCACCCCGTCTCCCCTCTTGACCATATTACCCTTTGCCATCCGCTCCTCATCCGTCCGCACATCCGTGCGACGCCCTCTTTTTCTCCTTTTCTGTACTCCGGTCGCCGCGCTCCCGCTGTCCTGACCCTATTCACCACACGCCTCGTTGTCGGGGTAATACTGACGTCGCCCTCCGAGGGTCGGTTTGTCGCGTCCGTCGCTACTCCATCAAGCTCTGTAACCCCATGCCCCTCGCAGCCGTGTCTTTCGTCTCAGTCTCCCGGAGGCGCCGCTCCCCTCGCGCCGTCGACGGCGGCGGTCGCGGCCCCGGATGAGCACGATCCGGGTCGTCCCGTGGCAGTTGTGCGCCCTTGGGTTACTGTACAGCCATTTCAGCGAGCTCATGCCTCTCGGGAGTCGACGCCCTCTGTCGAACTGGTTCCCTCGGCGACGGCCCCCCGCCTGCCCGTCGAGGCAGGCCCCGTCGGGGGCCCTATGGCAGCGCTTCCCAGGATGACTGATTCGCACGGGAGATCGGGCAACGGCCCTCGCGTTAGCGAACATCCTGAGACGCCTCAGTATGTGTCGGGTCAAGGCACCGAGATGGTCGAGGCCACATCTGAGTGGTTCGGCGCGGCGCTCGAGCGTTCCGCCCCGTTGCCCCTAGACCGCCTAAGGTTTGCGTGGTGCCGGTATGCCCGTTCCGGGATTACTGTCGGGGAGCTGCTGGCGCGGGAACAACTTCGTCCCGATTTGCTTCGCGTCCGGAAGGTGTACGACGCCGGACGCGTGGAGGAGGCCTCGCTCGTCCTGGAGCGCCTCCTGGCCGAAGGTGGCGGTGCGGCGTATCAGATCCCTTCTGCCATCCCCTGCGATCGCACGTTCGCATACAGTCTCGGTGAGGTGGAATACGTGGATCGCATGGCCAGGTATCTCTTCCACCGCGAGGGGACGGCCGCTCGCGAATTCTTGTTGTCCAACGTGGGGGTCTGTACGTGAGACCCCGTCCTTTCGCCTATTCGAAGGCGCGCGTCGCTGTACAGAAGTCAGCGTGCTCGCTGATGAGGCTATACGGCGTTGCCATTGCTCCTCACGATTGGTCGGCGTATCGCCATTCTGAGGAGGAGGACGGGCGTGTTTTCCGCCACGCTTCCTTCGAAGGAAGCCTGTCCCCCCGCTACTTCCCCCGGCTCCCTGCAGCGATACAGGAGACCCTCCCTTCGTTGGGAGTACATCCGTTGCTCCCGTATGTGCTCAAGCACTTCGGTGTGGCGTGCCCAGATTCTCAGCATCCGGCTTATGCAGACTTAATGCACAACGTAGAGAGGGAATGGGCCTGGGCCCTAGGCAACGCTTTCATGAACGAGGTATCTATTCACGGACCCGTGTTCGTCCAGCCTCTCGAGGGGCTGGCTTACTTGGGGAGGGTTGCGTGAGACCTCCCCCAGGTCCCCCTACATCCGCTCGAGCGGAGTACTCAGCATGGGCCGTGGTCGTATTCGTTCGCCCTCGGGCTCATGCAACGGGCTGGAGAGGTGAGCGAAGTCCAGCATCGGCGCTGGACCGATTTCACTACCGGTGAGCGATCCTCCTTCCTCGTATATGACCATCGCTCTGACGCATTAGTGGCACGCCAAGTGGCGCCGGCGTCCTCGTCAGGGCACGTCAGGAGCGGAGGCGGAGTCGGCTCCGCTTCGCGTGAGGCTCGGAAGAAACGGTACCGCGATTTGGACAGTGAGCCCGCTCCCTACACATCCGTTCGTGCTGACCCACTGTTCGAAACTCGTCTCGCCGAGATCGACTTCGGTTCGGTGGCAAGTCCTCCGGTTCCTCTTGTTCCACCCCTCAATGCGGTGCCGCTGCGTGAGACGCTACCGGTGGCGTCCGTACGCCACGCGACGTTGGAGCGAGAGGACGTCAAGGCCGTCCCGTCGTTAGCCCATGCCTTGGGTCGCGCTGCCGACCGCCCTTGGCAGGTGGGCAGTCTCCTCGGCACACTCGCGAGCTGGTACTTGGCGCGAAGCGACGAAGCACGTCGCCTCGAGGCGGGTCGTGCGTCGTCCGTGTCCGAGTTGCGGCGTGTACGCAACGAGTTAGTGGCGTTAATCGAGTCCTCTGATCGACAAGCGAGCGCGTTGGAGCGGGCGACCGCCGAACGTGACCGGTACCGTTGCGAGCGGGATGACCTCCAAAGCCTTAGCGTGGCGTCTTCGTGGACGCCACACCCGATCATGCCAGATCCTTACGAGCAGTCGGGTACGAAGCCGCAACGGTGGGCAACGTCCCGGCTCCTCAGAGCCGTGTGTATCGCTGGACTCGCCAAAGTGAGGTGGCGTTGCCCCCACTGGCGGAAAACGCGGCAGAGCCGCCTCGTCACCCCAGTTACTGTCCCCCGAGCCTCTATGGACCGAGTCCCCCTTGAGCCGCCCGTCGGCCCGAGCCGTTGAACGGCCCTTCCCGTCGTCCTTGCGGGAGCCCGCTCGTCCGCTCGTTCGGACGTCCTCCTGTCCCGTAAAGCCATTAGGGCATTCTCACCCCTCGTCGTTGTCGAAGTTGCTCGCACCCTGTCCATACCGACGTTCTTCTCGTCGGTCCTTGCGCTGGCGTGCGTCGTCGCCGCCACTCTCAGTCCTTCACCGATGTTCTTCTCGTCGGTTGCCGCTCGCCTTTTTTGCGGGGCCTTGCCGACGACCGGTCGTTATTCCCCGCAGCGTCCGTCTCGCTGGGGGTTCGCCGTCCCCCTCTCATTCCGGGGGCATCGTGGTAAGGGCGTCAGTCTATTTTTGACTGGCTGATGGGGTCGAAAGAGGTGACTACGGCCGTACCAACTTGGTTGGTGCCCGGTTGCGTGTCCGAGTCGGCTGGTACCCGCTGCACCCCTGATACGCGTTGCTTTCAGGCGTCCCCTGCGCGTTGTGCGTGGTGCGTGCGTCGGAACGTCATGCACATGCACTGTTCCCCGTCGAAATTTCCTCCTATTGCCATTTTTTCTTTCCTTTCAGGGTAAGCCGGTGGCTGTCTTTCCTGGTTCTCTCCCCTCGCCGGATCCGGTGCGTACTTTTCCTTTCTAACTCGTGCGGGACAAAGTTCTCGCGCCGTCGCTCACCACGCGCCCCTTGGAAGCGCGGTGTGGCCATGCCAACGCGAGGTCACCCCTTTCCGGCGATCTACCAAGCGCGATTTCAACGCAGCGGAAAAGAGCGATCAGGGATGGGAGAGGTCGTTCTCGAGACAATCCTGTCTCGGCCTACGCCAACACGGGGAGGCATCGCGATCGTCATGCGAGCTTGCGGACCCGAATGAGGACGTTGTCTGGGATGACCCTGAGCGCTCGTACGATGCCCGACGGAGATTTCACTAGGGCAAGGGTCATGAAGTGTTGAACACGTCGCGTTCCAGTAGCCTCTTTCCGGATGCCAAGCCGTTCCTTGGACGCTCTGCCCCGGCTCGTCATTGCCGTCTGCGGCCTTCCTCCTTCTGTGCCGTGTGCTTGGCTCGTCGCTCTGAAGCGGGGCCGTGTCCGTCGGCAGGACGCTATTCGAGGCTTCCCCCTCCCTACGACATACTGTCCGTCCAGTGGATGGGTTCCATCTCCTCCGAAGTGACAGTCTCCAGGCCGATGCCCGGGCTCGGCGTAGTCTTCAGCGTGTCCGTCCACACCTCTTGCGGCCCTGTTCGCGGCGCGTCGGTGATTCCGTGCGCGGGAGGCGGAGTATCTCTGCCCTTTCGAAGAGGCTACCGCCTCAGGTCTTGCTTCTCGTCCCGTCCTGCCGGACGCGACCAGGTCCCTGTACGTGCCAAAAATCGATGAGAACGCGCTCGTCGCAGCAGAGTTGTTAGTAGCGTCGGCCTTGGTGGGTTCGCGTACCCCGGTGTCCTCCGCCTTCGGGGCAGAGGGTCAGCGAGGGAAGAGCCGTTCGGACGGCTCGGCGGGTGCGCGCCAAGGTTTCGAGGTATCCGCTCAGTGCGGGCGTGCGTTCGATCTCACGCCGGCATCCCTCTTCGGACAGGGGGCGGACGTGTGTACCTCCGAGGCGGTTGTTCTCTGTACTCCCGGGCAGCGTCGTCCGGTTTCCTCGTTGCCTGCCGTATGGCGTACAGTACTCGTACCTGCCATGCACGCGTGAGTGTAATTTCTCCTCTTAATTCTCTCAAATAATTTCAGGGGGTGGTGGCGGTTGTGATTTGGGATGACGCCATCGCGTTGGCGCGTCCCATGCGTCTCCGGCGGCGCTCGTGTGTGTTCTCATTTCCCTTATTGTTCCTCCGTACAGTATGGGTCATGCGTCGGCGGCAGGTTCGAAGTGTCTCGCGTCCGTGCGCGGGTGTCGGTGTCTGTCACCTTGGATCGCTCTCGCTGGCCCGCTCTTCGTCTACTGTCTTGGCGCGTGGTATGATCCACTCCACTCTACTCACGGAGTCTCCATTCGCGCATTACGCGCGCTCCTTGGGACACCACCCGTAGCGACGGTACCCTGGTGCCTTTTATCGCCGGGTTAGCTGCCCCGCGGGCGTATCGAGGGCTGTATATTAACCGTGGTCTCCTGCAGCCTGTTGACGTCCGCTACGGTTTGGCATAGTCGCGTCCTCCCGTAATTTGCCTTGTTCGTCAATACGTCTTAACATCTGGCTTCGTCTTCTGCGGTGTCCCTCCGATGAGGGCCGCTGTGCAACCGTATTTTTCCTTTCGGTTTGCTCGTGCTGTCCGATATTGATCCGTGGCGGAGCGGCTGAGGGCCCCCTCCTCCAGACTGAACGTCCGCGTTCAGTTCAGAGAGGAGGTCTCTACCTGTACGCGTCTGGAGTCTTTTCGCGTAGCGTGACACCAGCTCCTCGGGGACGTGTGTACGAGCTGTCCAAGTGGGTTGGTCGTAGTCCGCCCACTTGATGAGGAACTCCGTAGTTCCGTCCTCCATGGTTCGATGCCTGAGTAGTCGTTCGACGGCATACTGAGTACCCTCGGTGACCTTATCGGCAAGGTCATCCGGGGTTGTCGTGCTCGTCCGCGGTGCGCCCGTCGGCGGACCAGCACACACGCAGCGATCTGCGGAGACGCGCTCGGTGACACCATCACGATCGATCGTGATGGTTCGTCTGTCATTGTCTAGCACGCGGTAGGGTCCGACTGACGGCGAGGCGAGCTTGTTCGACGTCTTCCCCCCATCGGTGGGGCTAAGGTATACGTATTCTGCGGGGCGGAGCTGAGAATTAATACGTCGAATGCGCTTATCAAAGTCGCGTTTGTAGCGAGTCTGCGTCCGGCGCAGGCTCCCGTAGGCCTTTTGGATAGTCGAGTCCAAGGTCTTGAGGAACTCGGCACGTGGGTTCCCCCTATCGGAAGGGGGCGAGTCGCCGTCCGCCCGTCGGGGAGAGAACTCCGGCGGTGGTTTGCTGAGCACGAGCTCAAACGGCGTGGCGCGTGTGGTGCGATGTACGTGGGAGTTGCACGCATACGTAAGCGGCCCCACGTACACATTTCAGTCGTCCTGGTGTTCACCCACGTAGTTCCTCAGCATCGAGGCGATAGTTCGGTTATATCGCTCGACTTGCCCGTTCGTCTGGGGATGGTACGCCGAAATGTACAAATTCGTTATCCCCAGAATACGGCACGTGCTGTGGAAGAACTTGGCATTAAACTGAGGGCCGTTGTCCGAAAGCAAGCGAGGGACGCCATACTTGAACACCCACGAGTCGCAGAACGCAACTGCGACCGTGTACGCTGTTATCGTGCGGAGCGCAACGACTTGCGTCAGCTTACTGACGCGGGAAGTTCGCGACGATGACTTCGAATGTCTGGTTCGGCAGGACTTCCGCGACGCCATTCGTCAGCCTCACTCCATGTCGGTGTTGGAGTGAGGGCTTAGGCTCCAGGAACACGAGGCCCTTCCCCGCGGTTGTCACACGCACATGGGCTTGCGACATCGCGGGGATGGTAACCGAGCGGGCGATTTGGATCGCCTGCAGGGCCTTCTCGCGTACCTCCGGACGACTCGTTTGGCGACCGTGTCGCTTGGTAGGGGAAGCCGGTTCCCCCTTCCCATCGACGATGGCTACCGAGCCACTGTGACGAGGTTCGAGCTTCTGTCCGTCGATTTCGATGCTGCGTATGTGAGCGTCGATGAACGCGGTCCCAAGTAGAACGGGGACAGCGAGCTGTTCGGCCACTACGAAAGGTATGCGGAACGTCGTGTTCCGCAACCGGACTGCGAGGCGTACGACCGCCGTAAGTCGAAGCGGGTTACTGTTCGCGCCAGCCAGGCGGGGTAATGGCGCGTCCCGTATTACGTAGCGGGCCCAGTCCGGAGGGAGGTCGGCCTTCCTCACCAAGTTGAAGCCCTAGCACGTGTCGACGGCGATCGTGTGCGGCTTAAACGCGTTGTCTTCGGTGGCCACGGAGCCCAAGAAGTTATATATTTTCGACGTCATGAGGCATACGAGGCCATCGACCACCTTGGGCGCGACCTTATCGGTGATGTCGTTCCGCCAGGGCCTTCGACTTCGGCGTTGGCCCCTCTTGCGTTTCCTTCGGCTCGAGTCGGGGGACGTTCGCGTCTCAGTGACGCCCGTCCCGGTGCTGGAGTCCGTACCAGGCGGACATTTCGCCGTCGACCTTAGGCTCACGGGGGTCAGGAGGTCGACCGACTCGTGTCGGTCGTTGTTACCCCCGTCTCGCTCGTGGCGTGTCACTGGGACGTCGGGTGTCCCAGTAATGCCTTCTTCCAACATCGGGTCTACGTGGGCCTCGGTGTTGGGTTTCTCCTGCAATGTCGACATTGCTGGAGTCCCTGTGCTCGGCCCCGGTAGCGGGGGGATGTATTATCGGACAATACCCCCCGTGTCCTTGGCGAGCACGTGGGGACCGGTCTAGTTCGTGGGGAAAAGACGGCTCACTCGACCGCGTGTACGTAACCGTCTTTACCCTTTTTTCGACCTACCGGTGCTATCGGAGCTACCCCCCTGTCTATCGGTGGCCAGTCTCCTTCGGGTCCTTGTCCGCGTGGGTCGGAACGATCCCCCCACTGCCGCCGCGCGTCATCGGCGAAGTACCAGGGTACTTCCTGACCTTGTGCTGCGACGTCCGGACGTCGCAGGATCTGAGGGACGGAGAGAACCGGTTCGCCTTCTGGTCCGTCTGCGGGTAGGGGATACGGACCCTCTACCCAATCTTGCAGGTACATGATTGCGTTCTGCACCTGTTGGGGTAACCGAGAATGGTCTCGGTCCCCTCTCCCTCCTTGGCGGGGGTACCTTGTGTCGGCCTGGCGGTAGTCGGGCCGATCCCGACGATCGAGTTCGGTACGACGATACCCGCCTCTACGGGGGGCGAAGCGAGCGCCCCCACCCGACCGATTCGGGAAACCTTGACGCGGGGGACGACCCTCGCCGACCGCTTGCCGGAGGAGATTGCGCGCCCCCGGGCGCGTCTCCATCTGGTAGCGGTAGTTCCTGTACGCCGTGAACATTCGTTGTTCCGGCGACAGGAACGGGCAGGCGTACATGGCGTGTCCGTACGTACGACATAGCCAGCACACGTACGCGCTGCCGTCCGTTGAGGCGAAGGTCGCCGTGTGACGCGCCTCCTCATCGGTGAGGAGGGGCACACGAGGGGCTTCACCTCCGGTATCTCGGTTTGAGATGTCGAGCTCAGCGACCCGGGGGTCCGTACCCTGGGCGCTCTTGGAGTGGCCGCGAATGCGATCGCGTAGCTCGACGTCGCTCCGGTCGACATTGGTGAAGGGGGTCGACCCCCTACCGGCCCTGCTCCTTGCGTAATGAGGACAGGGTCGGCCTTCCACTCATCCTCCCGGACATGGAGGGTAGAGGCGGGCGAACTTGTTGCGGCGGACTTCGTAGTCCTGCCAGCCCTCCCTGCCGGTTTCGAATCCGGCAGAGGTAAACCGCGTCGAGCACGGTAAGTGGTTCCTTCCGCCGTTGCGATACGGCGGATGGTCGGAAGATCGGTCTTCTGGCGGCTCGGCAGCCGCTGCACTGTCTCGGAAACTGCGGCACGGGTCGCAGGAGCGAGTCCCCGCACGAAGTAGTGCGCGAGGGACTGTTCGGAGAACGCTGCCGTGCACCGAAACGCGGCAGTTTCGAGCCGGTCCGTGAACGTGCTCTCCGTTTCATGAGAATGCTGTCGCGCCGTCGCGACAGCGTCGTACGCTTCACCTAACACGTCGTCGCCTAGGTAGCGTTTCAGGAACTGGTTCACGAGCCCCGGCCAGCTCACGTCGTCGTGTAGTTGGCCGGCGCGGAGGCCACGCATCGTATAACTCGTATACAGGCGCTCCGCATCGCGCTCTAAGAAGTGCGCGAGGACTCTCACGGCAACACCTTCGGTCAGGTGTTGCGAGTTGAAGGTTATCCGAATATCCTTCAAGAACGGTAGGAGCTGGATCGGGTCCGTACCGTCAAAGCTCCTCATCGTGGGACGGATCCCACGGCAGCGTTGGACGTACTTCGCGATCCGTCCCGCGTCACCCGAGGTAACGAGCCTCGAGGTTTTATCCAAGCGGTACATACGATAGTTAGCGACGGCGCTGAACTCTTGAATCGTCGTATGCACCGGCTCGAGCCCGGGTTCAGCCGGACCCAGCGTTCCAAAGGGGTTGACGGGTAGCGTACGAACGTCTGCCGGACCTGGATGCTCGGCGTAGTTCGCCGGCGGGTAGCGGCCCCAGCGGGGATCGACGGAGATCATCGGTTCTCCGGATCTGCGGGCGGCTCCTCCACGCTCAGGGTCGTTGCGATACGGCACCCGCTCGGTCTGCCACCTGCTTCCGGGGGCAGGGGGCAGAGCTTGGGTTTCGGACGTCACGTTGGCGTCCGTCGGGGATCGTCTCTCCTCTGCGCCGTGACTGGGGTAGACCCCAGTCGGGCGGCATCCTTGTGGCGCAGCTGCGCCCGGAGGTACGGCACCACCGGGCCCTCTCGAGGGGGCACCGGGTAGCCTTTCGGCCATGGTACGTTCCATGTCACGGGCACGCCGACGTGTGCCGTTGAGCTCGGCGGAGAGGTGCGCGAACGCACCCAACTGTTCCGCGGATGGGGAGGTTCGATCCTCAGGTCGCCTCGCTGGGGTCGACCTCTCGGGGCGACCTTGCCCGGACTGTCCGGGCGATGCGAGACGGGAATCTTCGACGAGCACTGCCCGCGAGTGTAACTCGTCGATCAGTGCTCGGAGATTCTCTAATGACTGCGTCACTCTATCGAACCTCCCTTCACGCAGGGAGCGGAGTTCGGCCATGCATCGAGTGTATACATGGTCCGATACATCGATCCGAAGGGAAGTACGGACTTTCTCGATGTATTCGGCTATGCGTTCGAACATCGCCGCCGCTCTTTCGTCGGAGGATCCGAGCGACGGTTCGCGGTCACGAGGACCTGCGTCGCCATCGCCCGACAGGGCGGACGGGGACTGCCCAGCAGCCGGACTCGAATCCGCCGCTTCGGAGCGCATCGAGGGCTCGTAGTCATGGCTCATCTCAACGCGATCGGACGCGGAGGGAAACGGAAGTCTTCTCGGAGTTTGAACTGCGGGATCTTCTAGGTCGGGAGACCACTGTAGCATAAACACTTCCAGACCACTGAGGGTGTAGGCGCAGTCCGACGTGGACCCCGTTCGAACGGGAAGACGGGTAAAGCACCAGCTAACGAGGCAGGGAAGCGGGCCCTGGTAGCGGTGTGGTAGAGCGGGAAGGTCGGGGACGACCGTACGCGCGGGCCGATCTACGCCTCGACGCGCCGGAGCAGCGCTGGGTAACATACCAGCTCCGCCTGACGGGCGGAGGCGGATCTAGGCTCGCTCGCGCACGCGTGTGTCCCTTACCCGCTCCCTTCCTCCTAACGCGCGCGAAGGCGAAGGCGCGTAGTTAGAATAAGCTGGGTGGACTGACCTTGGCGGTCGGTTGAGGACAAGTCCGTGCTTGTCGCCCCCGTCCGCCGTCGGTCCGCCCCTGTCTTTAATGTTACAAAACCGTCTATCATAACGTAGTACAGTACGTACTGTACTCGACGGCGCTACAGTAGTGCGCCCCGTCTGCCGGTGGGCTGCTGGTACACGCGTCAGACACGTGTAGTACACGTGGGGTACACGTGCGCGCTGGTGGCCTGTAAGGCTCGTGCCTTACAGCGCCGGATCCAATTTCTAATCTAATTACGTCGTCGATATACTACACACACCAACACGACACAACCCACCGCCCAGCACATTCGACGCCACCACAACTGCAACCCGGCACGTACACGCAGTGCGTCAATACCCTGACGCCCAACAATGGGCAGCAGCATAGAACGACGAGTTAGACACTCTAGACGAACAGCGCACTATCAAATGGATCCCAGCGACAAAAGTGCCGCCCGATGAGACGCTCATCCCATTAACAATGACATACCGGTACAAGCGCACACTGGAAGGCAAAATCGCCAAACGCAAAGCCCGTTGCTCCATACGAGGAGACCGCATGAAGGCAGGACAGCACTTCGACCCAAATAAAACATCCACATTCATGGCCGAAAAGACATCAGTACGCACCTTACTCGCAATCGCAGCAGCGAACCAATGGCCCGTACAATACATGGACATCACCGCAGCATACCTCCATGAGTCTCACGACCCGAAATTCCCCGTCTACGTCCGCCAGCCCCCACGATTTGACGGCTCAATGAAACATGCACACCGAGCGAGACAGCTTCTCGGCAACCTCTACGGAGGCCGTTCAGCAGGACATCGCTACAAATACGGATTCCAAAAACACCTAAAATCGCACGGCTACCTCCAATGCGACGGTGACCATTGCCTGTTCATCACCGTCAAGGCCAACAGCATGCTGCTCGTCACCGCCAGCATGGACTATGTTTAGTCACCGTGTCGCACCAACACCTAATCGACGACCTCCTGGCCACGTTTCAAAAGAAGTACACCATCAAAAACCTCTGCTTTCCAACCACGTATCTCGGCTGGCAGATCACACGAGATGCAGACGACATAATACACGTATCAAAGCAACAGGCCATCGACACTATACTCCAGAAGCACAACATGGCCGAATGCAACCCAAAAACCACACTCGAACCGCAAAAACCAAACAAAGCGACACTGAACTAGATGGCACCCGTTTCTCCCAGTCTAGCAAGTCACTATCGCTCCATCCTCGGCGATCTGAGATATGTTGTCGACAGCACTCGATATGACGCATATCATACGACAAACCAACTAACACAACACAGCCAGCAACCGACTCAAGCAAACTGGCATCAACTAAGATAGTTACCACGGTACCTCAAGGGCACCAAAGCCCAAACCATTTCGTACCACGCCAGCTCGTCCGTCTGCCCCCGAACGTACAGCGAGGCCGACTACGCAAACGCGAAAAGTCGCAAGTCACTCACAGGAATTATCCACACAATCGGGCACTCATCGATAGCATGGACCTCTTCTCGGAAAGACGTCGTGGCCCTGTCCACATGTGAAGCTGAATATATAGCAGCCTCACGCGCAGCTCAACAAACACTTTGGCTCGGCCGGCTGCTCCAGGACATGCAGCACCCCCAAAAACACCCAACTCCCATCTTCATAGACAACAAATCAACGATCCAGATAGCCGAAAACTCGGCCCCCACACGTCGACGCAAACTCATCGACGTGAGGCACTACCACCTTCAGCACCACATTCAGAGCGCGAACACAGCAGCAGAGCACATCCCCACAGTGCACAACCCCGCCGACCTATTCACCAAAGCGCTAGGCCGCATTCGGTTCAAGGAGCTGTGCCAAAACATCCGACCAAACGGCACCCTCAGCCCGGATCCAAGAGCACACCCCAGCTTCACCTCCGCGCGCACCCCTCAGCGTCCCCCGGGACTGACGGACCGCAACTCTCTTCATCAGACGCTGAAGGGTGCACGCGTCACGGACCGCAAGGACAGACTGTCCGCATTATAGTCTGTCACACGCGGCACTTCGACCCACGAGACGGCGACGACGAGTAAAGACAGAACCATGAGGATTAGAGCAAGGCAACCAGTGCGCTAAATTTTGAAATTTTAGAGATTTTCCCCTGTTGGCATGTCAACTGGTGCGCTAATCGCTTTTTTCCGTTGCTATCTGGAAGCACCTATCTCTATATTCGTTTCTTTCCTGACGCAGGATAGAAATGGATATAGCACGCGATCACTCAGAATTCATCGATATTTCATAATCACTATAACCAATCATCTTTCGAGTGCTATATGCGCCGTGCTTCAGACCCCTTGTCTTGGCGAAATACTTGGGAAAAGCTAATACTCGGCCCCTTGCGGGCCGTCACATATGGCGACGCACTTGTTGTGTTGCGCACTCTTTAGAGCGCTGCATGGCTAAAAATGTGCGCTATAAATTAGCGTACTGGTTGCCTTGCTCTTACGATTCATCATTCTGCTCTCTCAATGTGATAATACCTGTACGCGTACACACGTGGTACACATCACACACGCACATAGTGTCACCTACGACGGCAAATGGCCGTCGTACTTAGCTCTAACTAGTGTAGAGGGAGCCGGATCAGAGAGTAAACGAAGGGTATCGTTCCTGCACCACACTCACAATGCATAGTATTCGTTGTAATACCGCACATACAGTATTAGTGAATGGATGAAGCAAAGCCCATGATTTCTTGTCCTTGTGTGGTTGGTGACAGTAGTATTAGCGAGGGTATCACCGGCGGCGCAGCTTGATACTGTGCAAGGGCGCCAGAAGACAGCTCCCCTTCTCGAGTGCGAACACAAAATTGCTTGTGTACTGTAGGGGTTTCATAAGGCTTTGAAAGCCGTGAAGGGCACCGCACTTTTGAATCATATTATGCTAGCAGGGCACTTCAAACCTAGGTGAGAGTACAAAGAGACTAAATTACGGACGTTGAACTCTCGCTACAATGTACGACCTTCGCTATTGCCGAAGCCGATACGTATAGATCAGAATATTATCGTCCTGCTTGTAGTTACAGTATTGCGATGGAAACACATCTCGATACAGCGCCATACAGGGGTTTTTCGAAATCGTCTGCGTGTCCAAAGGACAATTCAATTCGATCGGCATCTTGGATGACTAATGAACATAATGGCACAGTACCTTCGTACAGTAACACAGTGATACTGAACACATTTACATGCTATACTTATCGAACATAGATGCGCTTTCTACGCATGTGACACAAGGCAACTGTTCCGAACTCCATTCTGCTCCACACCAGCCTAAACTTTACCGCAATGCAATTCCGCCCTTTTTTCCCGGCCACGAGACAGTTCCGACAAATCGGCTTTTCCGTAACCGCAGTGTACAGTACTGCATGGAAGGACGGATCAGTGCGGGCGAATTGATTCTACTCACTTGAGGAGTTAACCGGGGTGCACGTCATGTCCTGTAAATTTATGTCTTTCGCTCACGTCGTAGGCGGACAAGCGTATGTTTGTATCGCGGCAGACAGCAAGCCAACCTCCCAGTTATCCGATCTGAATCATATATGAATTTGTATTTCTTTGCAAGTCTTGTCTTCGTATTCTACTGAACTGTGTAGTTCGATGGTCCCACCGTAATGTGTAACTGCGGTATGGACATGTCTCCCTGCCAAGCAGGGCTCTTCAACTACTGTAGGATCTTCTCTCAAGATCAAAAACAGCAAGTGGAAACAGCAGACATATAAGGGAGCAGGCCGACCACTAAATTCGATTTTGTGCTGCGCCGGCAGTTATTAAGTATCAATGTTTCTTATACCGTGACTATCCTGTTTTGCCGCCAGTCAACTGCGACAGTGAGTGTAGCGGCCATATGTGTCAGTCTTGAGTCCTAATTTGCAGAAATTTGTTGAGGTGTACAACCTGCTTAGTTCATTTAGATCTTCTCTATTTGTTTAATACCTACTGCAGATCACGACTCTTATATCCACTCCACTGTTTCGCAATACTACATTTCTGTCGAATTCGTCTTGGGAGAAGGTGAAGACTGATTTCAATGTCCTTCTCTCTGCCCCATCTTTTCTTCACACAGCAGGCTCCAGTATCTGGCAATATATAAACCCTTGCTCCTGTTCCCAAGAGTTGTAGATGTCTAGGGGCAGGTGTTTGAATTTTTCCTGGTTCAGGTCTAATGAAGCCATTGAATAACTACTGTACCTGTCAACACAGATTTAAATTATCTACTCATGTGCTACCTAGAACCATTTCCCTTGCCAGGCCAGCCTGGGCCTTAAAAAGCTGGCCGCAAGGTGCAACTCCGGGTGCAAATCCACCTTGCGTTGTATCGGTAGAAACTGAAGCCCAAAGCAAACGCAGTTAACAAGTGCTGTAAACTTTTCAAGCTGGTTACGAGCATTTTCACATGGCATCTTTGTTGATTTGGGAGGGCCGTTTCAGTTTTCTTGAACTGCATTCACGTAGTGATGTTGCTTCACGTAAAACTATTTATTATAAACCTCTTTGGGTACAGTATGATTTCATCTTCTTCTTTTGTTTTTACACTTTTGGCGTTCACGGGTGTAACACCACGAGGCCTTAGAGATCCATCTTTTTCAAGTACTTGACCAGAATCTCATTCCGTACACCATGACGTATTTGGTCCGTTTTGGATGTACAAGATGTTCGGTTCCTCGATTGCTCGTAAGACACGACATTAGGGATGGCTACGTAGATTTGCTCAGCTGATGAGTCCGAACGAGAATATTCGAACGGCTGCAAAAGAAGGAAAGCTTGTCTTGACGTTACTGAACGGCGTGTTCAAATGTAATGCGCCCGCGGTCAAGCACACTCCCAGTATATAAACCTCTGTGTTGGATCACGATGCCTCCCATCCGAGAAGCTACAAGTCATTGGGATC
The DNA here is from genome assembly GCF_000350225.1 of Chondrus crispus. NCBI lineage: Eukaryota > Rhodophyta > Florideophyceae > Gigartinales > Gigartinaceae > Chondrus > Chondrus crispus. The sequence goes on along the minus strand of NW_005179019.1, from coordinate 204,689 downwards.
ACGTGGTAAACAAAGTCTTCGCAAGAGTTTCTTTTGTTATCTCTCAGCGAGTCCGAACCCTTTGAAAACGCTATGGATGTCCTGAATATCCAAGGATCCTTCAAAAGTTTCTTCCACATCGTCGCTGTCCTTCTGTCCCTCTCTCTAATTTTTGTTCTAACACGTTTGCGTCACATGTCAGCTTATCCGTCCCTGCCTGGTCCCAGTTTTCTTGCTCTTCCTTCAAATGCTCTCATTCGTACTCTCCTTTGCAATTCTTGTACTTTCACAGATATCATGGACCAGCTCTCCTCTTCTTACGGCAGTTTTTTTGGCGTATGGATCGGATTTTCTCGAGTTGTCGTGACGTCTGTCCCATCTGACATCGTCCAAATCAGCTTCAATGCGAAGATGTTCCCGAGGCCGGCACGGTTCAGACAAGTATTCAATCTGGTTGCACCGGGCTGCTTATTCTCGATGGAGACTGAACAGCATCAGATCTGCCGGAAATTATTGCGAGACAGCTTCAGCCACAACATGCTGCGAAATTTGTGCTCCTTAATGACACACTCCATTTCGGAGCTGTGTACCCTACTTGATCATTATGCCGCGTGCGGAACCCCAGTTGAAATATCCAAGTTACTTGCCGCTACCTCGACAAGCTTCGTGACCAATGTTGCTTTGGGGGCCGATGTGGCGCAGGACGAGCGCCTTGAACTTGTAAAGGCAGCAAAGCATCTTACAAAGGAAATGATGATCGAGTATGTCCTATATCCGCTGCGCCAAGCCCTCTCCAGATTCGGATCAAGGGATAAAATGTATGAATGCCGGGATCGAATTCGCGAAGCATGCCAGGGAATTTTAAATCAAAGAATGCGGGAACCTAAATCAAAGAAAGAATCTCGAAATCCAGACGTGCTCGACGCCTTCATTGACCTGCAAGGGCATTCTAGAGAGACGACGGTTTCCCTCATTGTTGAAATGGTGACAGCCGGTTCGCATACCACCTACCAGATCCTTTCTGCCTGTATCTACGAGATTTGTCGCTCACCCCGCATCATCAATAAGATTGAGAAAGAGCTGACTCGGGAATTGGGTGATTTCTCCCTTCGGTCTCCGCTCTCACCGAAAGATGTCCTGAAGTTGTCTTATTTAAGCAAGGTATGGAAGGAAGTATGCCGATTACATCCCATTGCCACGAGCGATATCCGGGTTGCTGCAAAAGATATTCTTCTCAAAGGAAGTGGTATTCTTGTTCCAAAGGGGACTGAGATACATGCACAGCTTCGAGGCTGTCACTTAAACAAGTCCGTTTGGAAGGATGCGCATGCTTTCAAGCCGGAGAGATGGGGAAATTCATTTGAGGGAACAAAAGGGGAGCGAGTGCCAGCAGGTGCTTTTGTGCCATATGGGCTTGGGCAGTTCAGCTGCATGGGCCGTTTTTTTGCGGACTACGTAGGTCCACTTATTTTAGCTGAAATGTATCGAAGGCATAGATTCACCTTGGCACCTCAAACCGATTGCGATAGGGCTTTGTGCACTTGTCTAAAGACTCGTGCAAGGCCAGTAAGACTCGAAGAGGGTTTTTCGGTACTAGTTTTTCGTCGCGAATAATGTAGGCTTTGTGACTGTGATCTCGAATTAAAGGCGTATGACCTGTACGTTGGCACCTTATCGTATGATTTCAAAGCCTGATGCGAAGCTGAAAAAGACTGGTACCTTCATCCTGGACTCCTTTTTCAATGCTGACCATCATATGCATGGCCTTTTGTGTGGGTATAGGCGACCTAGACAGGATGAGTAAAGAAAGTCTCCTACAATAGACCATATAATTTTCGAAATCGAAAAAGTAAGGCAGGTGATACGGTAACACTCTTTCTGCTCATAATTTCTTTACTGACAGAAAGAGGATTTGAATGATTTTGCTTAAGACAGGCTTCATATCGGTCCTCAATTTGATAATAGAAGCCATTTTGGATCACGATTGGATGGGAAACAAAGTGTGCTAAGTGTATAGGGCTTCTTCGTTATTAGCTGATTTCGAGGGTAGTAGATTGAGTCGGCCAGGGATAAAAGTCCTGCAGAAAACAGTGAAGGTTAGCAAACGAACTAATTTCGATGCTAAAAATTGCGCCTGTTCTCAAAGAGCGGAATCATAATTTGGCCTACTCTTCCCTGGGTTGCAGTCGGAGACTCACAAATGCAAAGAAGACCAAAGCAAACGAGGCGATTTCTATGGGTGACAACCCTCCCAAGTATACATTGTCGTTCGCCTAATATGATGAATGAAAGGGGTGTTTCTGCTCCCAGTACCGGAAACAGATGGAGGCGCGGCCATAAGCTATCTCCTAAATGTTTGTTGTGGAACTAATATTGCCGATATATATATGTGTGTTTCTAATCATCAGCGATTTCATCCAGCTTATCCCTTGCAGAAGGTGTGAGTGGCTATCTCATGAGGGATAATAGCAGTGTGTCTATGGAAAAAATTGATGCGTTTAAATCTCGTTATGGGGAAGCTTGTGGCGGCGTTTCCCTGCCATCATCGAACATACTCTGAATGCCAGCACCATATTGATATTAAAGACCCAGTTGTACAACGAATGTAGCAGTGGCTTGTCTAAATATATCTGAAAACTCCTAGTGGAAGAGTCTGCATGCGTTGAATGCGTTGAACAGAAGATCAGCAACTGAATGCTGTTATCTTCTGAGCAGTTGCTGAGCTTTTTTTGGACGTATATCATTTTCCTGGGCACTGCACCACGCTGCTTTGAGATGCGGTCATTGGTCGAGTTCCCGCTTTCTTTCCGAAAGCCCATCAGAGCAAGTGTGCATCTGTTCGGAGTCTACACGCGTTTGTTGAACTGGTAAGGAAAAAAGGGAAGGCAAAAACTGATCGGGGACTAAGATGGTGCACGCCTCTCACTGTGGTGAGAGTTGTAGGTTTTATAGAGATGTATAGAACCTGTATTTGAAAGTTGACGCTTGACAACGCCCTACTTGTTTTTTGGTGGGGGATACTTGGAATGCCACGCAATACTATGAGAAAATTTTGCACACGGATGGAACAGTGCTCGCCGTGCATACCCGAGCATGCGTAACCACTTCAGTATCAAGCCACGCAACACGGTGGAGATCCGAGATTCGTGAACAGCATCAGAGAGTTGATACAATTGCCAGGCCGTTGGAGAAAGGTGATGAAATGCAAAGCTGGGAGCAAGTGATGAACAAATCGTGTATGGCATGCCGATCTCGCAAGGACAACGGTCTCATTGGCTGCCGATGTTCAGCGAGAGCTTTAATTTGATTTGATCTATTGCACTGTATTTCATCATCCGTCTCTACCGTTGACTGTGCACACAGGCCTTGTTCGCGACGAGAAAGTTCTTGTGTTGAAGAAGATCCCGCGGGGAGAGGAACAGCCACCTTCTATCCCGCGTGGGACACTTAAAACCTCATTGTTGCCCGCGTGTCATAAACGAGGGGCGCAAGAAGTCCGAAAATAGTTCTCACCCAACAATCTCACGCCACCACACGTCCGCTCCACTCACCGCTCATTAACCAAAGCAAGGCGCCAACCACCCTGCACACTCTCTCTGAGTGACAATCATTCTTCAGTTGGCCTCTCCGTTCCATGTACAGCAATTGGAAAGCCACCTTCTTCATGAGCTCCACCCCCACCGACGCACTGCACTTCTCTCTCCCGAGGCCGCCATCACATCCCGCTTGCACTTGCAATTTCGCCGATATCTGCGCAGGCTCGCGCCTCTCTTGTAATGGACGCCCTGCGGCGTAATTCTGACGCCTACATATCGTTCCGGACGACTATGTCTGTGTCTCTCAGCTCCTCATCTCTTCTCCGTCGTGCCCAAAAGCCCCTTTGCACACATCTGACTTTTAGTCCCTGTGTCGAGCTAGACCATCCCATCGAAACGACGACGACATCCCTCGGTGTCCCATGTACACAGTCTCTTTCGCATTCATGTATTCCTTTCCCGTTCCCGATTTTCTTCCTCTCATCCTTCTCCCTCCTCTTTTCCTCCTCATCCACTACACTCTGCATCAGGCGGCAATCTCTTCCATCCCGGGACCTTGGCTCATCTCCTCCCTTAGCCCCGGTCCGGTCCGCCGTCTCCTGACTGACCCGCGTACATTCACAGACTGTATGGACCATCTCGGCCGCACCTACGGAGATACTTTCGCTGTCTGGCTCGGTTTCTCACGTGTTGTCGTCACCTCAGTCCCCGCGGACATCGTGCACATCACATCAAGCCCCGCTCTCTTCCCCCGCCCTGAGAAAATTCGCAATGTATTTAAGCTTGCTTCCCCGGGTGGCTTGTTCACAATGCCTGCTGAGAAGCACCGCATCGTCAGAAGAAGGCTGAGGGACAGTTTTAATCACAAAATGTTGCACAGCTTTCATCAGGCCATGATTAACGCAGTGAGACAGTTGTGCAAAGAACTCGAGTCCGCGGCTGCAAGTGGGAAGCCTGTCGATATTTCGAAACCGTTTGCCATGGCAACGTTCATGGTAATCACAAACGTCGCGTTTGGTTCGGATATGCCCCTTGAGGAGCGCGTCGCGTTCGCTGATGTCGTTAACTGCTTCACGGAGGAGATGATGTATGAATACATGGGATCGCCTTTTCGAAAAGCATTTGCATGGTTTGGTACAAGGAAGAGGTTTTACAAGACAAGAAATCGAGTTTACGAACTTTGTAACAAATTCATCGAGCGACGGAAGCAAGAAACTACCAAAGAGAAAGAGGAGCGGAAGACGGATATGTTAGACGCAATTATAGCCTTGGAAGACCAATCTGCGGAAGCAATGACCTCTATCGTAGTTGAGTTCGCCCTGACTGGCTCACATTCTATTAACCAGATGCTTTCATGGTGTATATACGAAATTTGTGGTGCCCAAAAGGCCGCTGACAGTATCGAAAAGGAATTGAAGGAGAGAGTTGGAGATCGTCCATTGGGCGAGTATTTGGCAATGGAAGATGTTGAAAGCTTGCAGTACATCAAAAGCGTTTGGAAGGAAACGTGCAGGCTGCATCCAAGCGGATCGAGTACAAGCCGCGTTGCGGCGAAGAATGTGACTTTGAAAGGGAGTGGTGTACATGTTTCGAAAGGTACAGAGATACACGGACAGGTTCGACGAAGCCAGAGAAAGGCACCGATATGGAAACGAGGGGAACAGTTTGTCCCAGAGCGATGGATTTCGGGACCTGAGGGCCCAGGAGTAGAGAGAGTTCCGGCTGGGGCTTTCAATCCATTCAGCTTGGGGCAGATGAACTGCGCTGGAAGATTCTTGGCCAATTATGAGGGACCCCTTCTACTCGCTGAGATATTTAGACGATTCAGAGTGAGACTTGCATGTGACAGGAAGGCAGTTCAGAATAGGACTTTGTTCATAGATACCCCTAAGTTTGTCAGCAGTGAGGGCCGTGAAACTGGGATTCCAGTGTTAGTTGACTTACGATACTCCCATTAACATAAACCCCGCCACCATATTTGACTTCTGTCAGTGCCAGAAGTGCCAGAAGGGACGTTATGAGAATTGCATGTTCTCCCTGGTCGTTTTGAGAGAGGTGGGCCACCGTTCTCAGGGGCTTTATTTGTGCCAAGATAGGCATATCATAAGGCATTTGGCCATGAGGTGGCGAAAGCCATTTCGTCCAATAAGAACGCTCCGGACCGCCGCCGTCCATACTTGGACGGCTGGCATTGGGCAACGAATGTAGTCGGACCAAAAGGGAGAATTTTGTATGCGCACCATCGTAGATTTAACTAATAATTAGTAATCTACACTCGACGGCGGCGAGGTATCGCGCCCACCAGTCTCGGACTGGATGACATAAAGTTGTGTGACCGGGGACAGCTCGCCCCCTCACATCGGATAGGGACACGCTCTCGATCACGTTTATTGCTCACCTCGTTCACGGTAGCATCGCGGTGAGGAACGATCTCACTGCGCCCTTAAGACCACCACCGACCCGCGCTTTCCTCCTCTCTCCTTCACTGCACCCTCCCACCGCGCCTCACCACTGCTACTACGAGCTGCAGATGCAACCGATATAAGTGTCTGCGGACCACAGTACGTCGCACCTCGTTGTATCGGTCAACCACTTCTCTACAACTACTACGCTTCTTCTGCTTTCCTATCTCGAGACTGGTGCTCCGACGCAAGACCGTGGCCGTGCATTGCGCTTCTTTACTCGACGTTAGAGTAAGCGCCGCCACACTTTCGCTCGGCGCTGCTTTCAATCGAGCTACTTTTCCAAAGGTCATCTCAAGCTCAAGTTGGAAATCAAGTTTGGAAATCTAGTCAAGTCTATTCAAGCCTAGTAAACAAGTCCATTCAAGTCTAGTCAAGTGTTTGTCGTTTTTGCTATTAATCATAGGGGTTTTGTCGTTGCCTGTGGGTGCTGTGTCATTTTGGCCTATCTTTTGTGCTTTCTGACCTACTGCCTACATCCTTTTACTTTTGCGTCTTCGAGTTGTTGGGGTTTCCACTTTCGGCTGTTTTATTTCTCTTCGGCGACTACATTTATATTTGCCAACATCGGTGAAGGTTGTAGAAACTATTTATCACAGTCAATTTTGACAACGAACATTGGAGATCATCTTGGGCACTTCGGTGCATCTCTTCCCCGAAAGGTTCGCATCAATTTTGATTCGCGATTCATCACACCCCACGTTTTCAAAACTACTGTTGACAACTTTGGTCAACAATTTATTCAGTTTGTGTGTCTTTGTTTTCTTTTTGGTGGTGCCGATCTAACCTGAATGCTTGCTAAGTACGGTTTGAATTTGGCTCCCCTCATTTTAGCGACTACTGTTAGCACTTCTGTGTAGCTTTTGGTCAACTCGCCGTTATGTCAAGTAATGGTGAAGGCGGTGAATCCCTGAGCAAAGTACCAAAGCTCAAAGTCCCGTCTGACTTCATCCAGTGGCGCAGGAAGATGAAGGCTTATCTTCAGCGCTACGACCCACTTCTCGTTAGACTGCAACCAAAGCTCACCGGCCGTGGTGCTTCTTCAAGCACTACAATCGTGGACTGGATAATGCGATCGGCCCGTTCAAAAGGCAATATCATTCTTTGCCTTGGTGACGCCGTCGCGTCCCGAACACGCCTGTTTATGGACGACGATGACAAGACCTCCCCCGATCTGTGCAAAGAATTGAGCGTATTTTTACCATGTCAAACGCTCAAGTGGTGCAAAACATCAAACAAAAGTTAGACACCATAATCTTCAAAGACAATGGCAACTGGGACCAGCATGATGCTTCGTTATTAACTACCGTTGGGGAGCTAGCTACATATGACGCTGAGCTCTCTGAGTCGGAGAAAACTTCCAAGTTAATCCGCTCTCTGCCATCCTCGTTTGCGCCTCTTGCTATGGAATCTAGTCTACAGGACCTCAATTTCGACAAGATTGTCAATGCTGTACAAGCCGAGATCGCACGTTGATGTAATCCTCACAACATGCAGTAGTCGAGTAACAACATCACTTCTCAACCTAAGGCCAATTTCGCGGAAAGAGGCAGTCGTGGTTCAAGAGGTAGAGGTCGCGGAAGACGTCGCAGAGGTGGACGAATTGGACAAAGAGGAACCTTCGGAGGTCGAGTGGACAAGCGCACTTGCAACTACTGAAAACTTCCGGGTCACTTCTACAATGACTGTCGGGACCGATTAAGGGACGGGGGGTCTGGAAGTGGACAGGCGCCTCAAGGACGTCCCTCATCGCGTCTCAATCGAAATGGGCACTTCGGCACGCCACTTCCGGACGCTGTTCCTCCTCGTGGCACTATCCGCAACAATGCTGACCGCTCTACTCGCAGCTGGGGGAGTAGCAACAATCACCGAACCCAAGGATATCCTCGCCCCTCGACTCGCTTCGCTCAAGCGGACGACGAAGTCCCAAGAAGATTCATGGTGCAACTACAAGACATCGACTTCGATTTCCGAAGCCAAATTGCTGAAGTGTCCAGCACGAAGAGGTCCTGCGCGCACATTGACTCCGGTGCTACGCATCATTTCTTCCATTCTCGAAAATCGTTCATCAACTACTCACGTATTTCACAAGATGTCATGGCTGCATCTGGTGTGTCAAGACTTGTTGGCCAAGGAGAAGTTGCTTGGCGGTGGCATGGTCATCGAAGCTTACCATGCTCCTCACTTCTCTTCCAATATTCTCTCAGCCGGGCTCCTAAGTTCTAACTTCATTGTTGCGTTTACTGACGACATCCGTCCATACAATGCATGCTTCCTAATGGAGAAAGGAACTTTGAAGACTTTGTGAGAAACCCAGAAGAAGAATGGATTGTACACTCTCGACATGAACAATTCAAAATCAAACATGTCTTTGACAACATTCGCCATGAACGTCAACAAGAATCCTGCCCTGGAGTGGCATGGGAAGACTGGCCACCTTGGCATTAACAGCTACATCAAGCTTTGTCATGCAGTCGAATCTGTTCTGTTCTTTGAAAAGTCCATCCTTCAGCAACTCGATTGCGTCCCTTGCTTAAAAGGGAAAGCTCATCGTTGTAGCATAACCCCCCCTGGGGGACTCTCTTTAGATTAGATCACGATTGATTTAGTTATTGTAGAGCCCGACGCTCTACAGTACCACCGTGCGTGTCCACGTGTGCCCCACGGCACACGTGCATACGTGTACCCGGCGCGTACGAAGCGCGCACACACGGGTACCACGTGTACTGTCAGCACCGATGCTGACACCGTGCAGGGCAGGCCGACCTGCACTACAGTAGGCCACTACAGTACCTCGGTACTGTAGTGCTATTATAGAGGTTTGTATATTAAATATGAGCGGACCGACGGCGGAGGGGAGAGGATAAACACGGGCTTGTCCAAAACCTACCACCTAGGTTCCGCCGGCTTATTCCAGACTACGCGAGCGACGTTCGCGTCTGCCTAGTACGGAGCCCCGCGGGTAGTGGTCGCGCGCGGCGAGCAAGATCCGCCTCCGCCCGTCGGTACTGGACCGTTACCCAGTACCGCGCCGGGGCGTCGAGGCGTCGATCCGCTCATACGCACGCGCGACCACCTCCGGTCCCGCTCTACCACGCTACCCGGGCTGGCCCGGTTCCGATAGGGAGTGGTGCTTCCTTCCCTGTCTTCCGTCGATCAGGGGTCTCCGTCGAGCTGTGAGCAAACACTCTTCTCCGTGAGGGTGTTTATGCTACAATCGTGCTCCTTTGTCTAAAAGTGGACTCATCACAAAACAGCCACTGGAGTTGATTCACATTGACATTTTAGGTCCTGTGACTCCAAGTGTCGCTGAGAACTCCTACACACTTGCAATACTGGACGACTACACCGGTAAGTCTGATTTATTCATGCTCACAACAAAGAATGGGACATATAGACATCTCCAATGGTATCGCAACCGCTCACAGACTGAGGTTAACGATCAGCTTCTGCTTCAGAACATTAACCTGGATCGGGGTGGGGAGAACAAAGAGGAAGACATCAAGGCGTTCAGTCACCATTACGGCATCAAGCTTGCCTACTCTCCTGCCTAGGCTTCTGAAAGCAACGGATCTGCAGAACGACTTATCCAAGAACACTGGGTAAGAGCAAGAGTTCTTCTCTTTGCGAGTGACCTACCTCTCAAACTATGGAGAGAGGCCATAAATCATGGCAACTGCCTCCGCAATTGCGTCCCCTCTGAGTGCATCAAGGGTAACATTCCCATCCTGGCTTGGAACCCCAATACTCGGATGGATCCCACAATGGTTCCGGAGTTTGGGCAGAAAGGACATGCGATCATCTATAGACCGAAGACCACTCGCCAGAAGAAGCTTCTTCATGGCACCGTGTTTGGACACTTCGTGGGTATGGAAAGTGAAGTCACTCTATTTCGCATCTTCGTTCCGTTCACGCAGAAGATAATCATCACAAGTGCACAAGACTTCCATCATGACAACTCGGAGCATCTACCGAGTATGTCGACATTGATGGATGGTATCTCCCGTGAAATGGAACTCGATGCCTTCGGACAACCAACATTTCCACACGAAGAGCAGCCTCCCGATATTGAAGGCGAATACGATAGGGAAGAGCAGTTGATATCTGTGCTCACTGCAGCCTTAACACATCATCTTACAGCGTTCGTGTCGAAGAAAACCATGCGCGACCCGCTTCTTCGGCGTTCTTCTCACGCGCTTGTGAAGACCCAAACTGGGCCGCCGCCATTGACAGAGAGTTCGATGCCCTTGTCGAACGTCGGACATGGATATTTATCCCTCGGACTGTGGATATGCATCCAGTCCCATTCACTTGGGTATTCAGACTCAAGCCGCTTGACGACGTCGGGGACGTCCTTCACAAGGCGACGTGCTCTGTACGTGGTGATCAGCAGAAGCCATTCACTGACTACGATCCGGACAACACGTATGCCCCGGTGGCCACGCACGAGACGCTTCGCATCTTGCTAGCGTTCCCTGCTAGCCACAACCTGGAACTTGAAGGCGCAGACATTTCTAATGCCTATCTCTACGGCGAACTTGACATTCCAATTATTATGGAACAGCCCACGGATTCAAGTTGACTTCAAAGGAAGCCTGGACATTTTTCCGAAGTACATGGTTCCATGTATGGAACTAAACAAGCCGGAAAGATATGTGGTTCTCTACTGGAGACTTGTCTGAACTCATGGAAGTTCAGCACCTCGCGATACGACGCTCTACTCTACTTCTTCCGCAAAGGCAACGAGTTTGCCATTGTCGCTATTGTGGTCGATGACATAGCATTTGCCTCCAATAGCACGCACTTGATGGCATGGTTCAAGGAAAGATTTTCGGCTCAGTTCAACGTCAAGTTGTTCGGTACTCTCTCTTCCTTCATCGGCTGGCAGCTATCCAAAGAACCCGACCACATCAAGGTCTACCAGAGGCGCTACTCTGAGTCTCTCCTCCTGACTCACGGACTTGATCAAGCCAACTCGGTGTGGACACCTCTGCCTTTGAATGCGGACCTGCTCCCTGCACATCCTGGTGAGCACTTGCTGCCGCAAAAGGAGCACTCTCGGTACCGCACAATCATTGGTGGTATCAACCATTTGGCATTTTGTACTCGATCGAACCTTTCGTTCCCGATATCTGTCTTAGCCCGCCACTTGCATGAACCCACCCCCCGGCACATGTCGTACTTGAAACGCCTCTTGCGATATGTGTCTGGTACATTGAACTATGGACTACACTTCCGACGCAATGGAAACTTCAACCCAGACTCTATGGTTGCTTGCGTGGATGCCGATTGGGGAGGATGTAAAGACACGAGGATGTCAGCAACTGGATTCATTATCGTCATCAACGAAGCACCAGTTCATTGGAGAAGCAAACGCCAAACATTTATCTCCTTATCATCAGCCGAAGCCGGGTACATTGCACTCTCCTCTTGCACTAACTTAGTAACTTCGAAGCCATGATAGTTCCTTAAAGGAACTATCATGGCTTCGAAAGCTGTTCTGGGAATTCGCTCATGCAACGCAATGGAATGATAAGGAAGCGTTTATCGCAAGTAATGTCATGATTGACAGTACTGCAGCTCAATCTCTGGCTACGAATTCTCAGGTCTCTGCAAAGAACAAGCACATCGATTTAAAGTTTCATCATGTCCGTGGACTTATTGAGAATTCTGTGGTTCAGCAGACTCATGTGAGCTGTGAGAATCAGCCTGCAGACATATTTACAAAGATAATGTCACCTCAGACATTAGGTCAAATGGTTGACCTAATTCGTCTTGAGAAGTTTTAAGGTACTGAAAGCGCTACTCAAAGGGACGGCACACACTTAACCTAATTGGTATGTTTCAATATCCATTGCGTTTTACATCTAACTGTCTCTGTGCTCTGCGTTGTTTTTATTTTCTCCCAGATGTGTGTGAGACCGTCCTGCTTAATTTACCTTCTCCGTTTTTCCTGCAAAGGTTTTGGGGGTTTGCTGGTTTCCTTTTCAAAGGAGTAGTTGCTACGTTGTGGTCACGTCGAGGAAAGCGTTTTGTTTGTTATGTGTCCTGTGTTCTGTGGGAAGTGTGCACAATTGTGTGTCGCTTTTCCAACTGCAGAAGTTGTACTGCGTGAGTGAGCATACAAACCAAATTGGTCGATGAACAAAGGTGTTGTTTAGTCTTTGGTCTATGTTTGACAAAGCCACAAGAAGATGGTGCAAGGGTCCGGAGGTAGTTTTACGTCAAAAGGTTTGTGATGTGGTTCAGTTGAACGGGATACGTCTTCCGAAGGACGGTGCCAAAATAGGCATACTATAAGGCCTTTGGCCATGAGGTAGCGAAAGCCATTTTGTCCAATAAGAACGCTCTGGACCGCCGCCTTCCATACTTGGACGGCAGGCATTGGACGACGAATGTATTCGGACCAAAAGGGAGAATTTGGTATGCGCACCATCGTAGATTTAACTATTAATTAGTAATCTACACTCGACGGCGGTGCGGTATCGCGGCCACAAGTCTCGGACTTGATGACATAAGGTTGTGTGACCGGGGGCAGCTCGCCCCCTCACTCCGGAGAGGGACACACTCTCGATCACTTTTATTGCTCACCTCGTTCAAATTAGGACAGGGCTTAATTTGGGACACCACTTTTCAAAAGGTACTTTCATGTTTTCTCTCATATCAACTGAGACCGATTTCTGATTGCGCCAAAAAGGTATCAAAAACCAACCTGTTAAGACACACCCTTTAGGCGTGTCATAACAGGCTGGTTTTTAAAGCACACACGCAAAAATATCCAACGACGAACACCGCGGTTTTTGCTGTAGTTTACTGTGGTATCGCCGCCAAGATTTGTAATTTGTACAGTAACGTCTTGCACAGTATAGACAGGCCCTTAGAGCTTGTTTCTAGACGTTAGTTCCTAGACGTTAGTCTAGGTGTAAGCAAGAAAAAAGGGGACTCGATATTACACGTGTTCACTTTTTTTCTGTAAAGTACACGTGTTCACTTCTCCTTACGAGGGAAACGGGGTGTGAGGGGGAACGGGGTGGTGCTGAACTTTTCTGTAAAGTAGTAAAGTACACGTGTTCACTTCTCCTTATGGGGGAACGGGGTGTGAGGGGAACGGGGTGGTGCTCAATTTTTCTGTAATAAACTTTTCTTTTCTGTTTCTTTTCTCACTTCTCTTTATGAGGGGAACGGGGTGGTGCTGTCCGCACAGCTGTTCGCAGAAGGGTACCACTCGGTACTGTTCAGGTCATAAGTTGAACCGAAGTCTTGACGCCACGCCCGAAAGGTTTATACTGTACCCTTCTCACAATGGAAGAACAACCAAAAAGCCGTATTTTAATCGGAAATAACGTTTCACGAGGGCTCGTGAAACGCGGAACGTGCTCCAAACGTACACTTTGGCCGAGACACTATCAGAAGGGTAGGTTCTGAACGCTTTCGAGAAGCTTCCACGTGAACTCTTGTGGCGACAAGAAACAACTACCACATAAACATCTGCGACGAATCTGGCAAGACACATCTCACAGCCTACAGAGCCGCTGCGCCCACATCCACGCCAATACCCGACACCGACACCAAGCCCCCGCCGCCAAGCCGACACACAGACCAAGCTCCTGCCGCGGCGCCAATATCCACGCAAAGCCCCCGCCGCTAAGCCGATACAAACGCCAAGCTGCTGCCGCGGTGCCAACATCCACGTCAAGCCCTCGCCGCCAAGCCGGCATCTACGCCAAGCCCCACCCGCCAAGCAAACACACAACAAGCCGCTGCCGCGGTGCCGACACCCACGCTAATAACCCGCCGTCAAGGCCACACCAACAGCAAGCCCCCGCCGCGGCACCAACATCCACGTCAAGCCCCTGCCGCGGCGCTCACATCCACGCCAAGCCCCCGCCGCCAAGCCGACACTACCGCCAAGCTGCTGCCCTGGCGCCACCATCCACCTCAAGCCCCCGCCGCCAAGCCGACACCTACGCCAAGCCGCCGCCTCCCAGCCGACACCAACGACAAGCCGCCGCCGCGGCGCCAACATCTACGCCAAGCCCCCCCTAAGCCGACACTCACGCCAAGCACCTGCCGTGGCGCTAACATACACACCAAGCCCTTGCCGCCAAGCCGACACTAGCGCCAAGCCGCCGCCGCCGCCGCCCCAACATCCACGTCAGGCCCCCGCCGCCAAGCCGACACCCACGCCAGGCCCTCACCGCCAAGCTTACACACACGACAAGCCCCGCCGCGGCACCAACCTCCACACCAAGCCCTCGCCGTCAAGCCGACACCAACGACAAGCCCCCGCCGCGGCGCCAACATCCACGTCTAGCCCCTGGCGTCAAGCCGATACCACCGCCAAGCTGCCGCCGCGGCGCCAACATACACCCCCAGCCACCGCCGGAAAGCCGGCACCCGTACCAAGCCCCCGCCGCCAAGCCGACACACAAGCTCGGCTACCGCCGCGGAGCTAACATCCACGCCAGGCCCCCACCGCCAAGCCGACACTAACGCCAAGCTCCTGCTGCGGCGCCAACATCCACGCCAATCCCGCGCCGCCAAGCCGACATTGACGATAAGCTCCTGTTCTGGCGTCAACATCCACTTCAAGCCCCCGCCGCCAAGCCGACACCCACGCCAGGCCCCCGCCCCCGAGCCGACACACACGCCAAGCAGCCGCTGCGGCGCCAACATCCACATCAAGCCCCCGCCGCCAAGCCGACACCCACACTAAGCTGCCGCCGCGGCGTCAACATCCACGCCAAGCCCCTGCCGCGGCGCCAACATCCACGCCAAGCCCCCGCGGCCAAGCCGACACTAACGCCAAACCCCCGCCGCCAAGCTAACACCCACGCCAAGCTGCTGCCGCCGAGCCGACATTCGCACCAAGCCGCCGGGCCGACATCCACTACAAGCTGCACCAACAACCACGCCAACCCGCAGGGCCGACATCTACCCCAAGGCGCCGCTCCTATATCCGCCCCAAGCTGCTGCCGCCGTGCTGACATCCACCCCAAGCCGCCGTGCCGACATTCCCCCAAAGCTGCCGCGCCGACATTCACCCCAAGCCGCCGCGTCTACATCCATCCAAGACGCCGCGTAGACATCCACACCAAGCCATCGCACCCAGCCGCCGCCGCGTCGTCGAGCTTGATATTTGTCAATTGTCATGTCACGAGAGAACCGAAGAAACTACTCGGATGTTTTGATTATAGAGAAGGTCCACGATGCTGTCTTTTCAAAAAAGCCCGTATCAGTATGTGCGGAGCTTCTGAAATCTGGTCCGAGGCTGCGACCATCCAATGTAACAAACGTGACTGAGATCAGCAAGGAGCATAAAAGTTCTGGATTTCGTCGGAGCGAGCCCATCATTGTGTGGAAAGTTGGACGAGGCCGCTCGCCTGTTATCAAGGGGCATCAGCAGTTCGAAGCAGCAAAAGCGTCTGGGTTGACGAGAGTGGTTGCGCAGTATGTCAAAAATGATACCAACACCAGGATGGAGGAAATACTCCCCACAGAGGCTGACCTTTTGTTTGCACATCAGTATGCCAAAACACTTACTCCGAAACCTTCTCCAAGATCCGTTCTGGCGAAACTGATGGAGTTGCGAGCTGCAATCGACACCATCCAAAAAGAAAGCAAGAAACCGGTTCCGCTGAGTTCTATTGACGTTGAATCCATTATGGAAAGGTTTCCACCACGCCCTTCACCTGGGAGCTCGAGCGCTCAAAGTCACTTGCATTGGTCTCACCAAATAAATAGAAACTACCTAAATCATTATTTGAGGGCGGCGAAAACATGCCGCTTCAGAAGATTTGAACACCTCCTTGATGAACTGGAGAGGTTTCTGGAAAGACCTCATCAGGCCGTTGGAACTAAACTTCTTTTTGATGTACTGGCGATCGAAATGGACAGCGTGGGATATGGCAAGCGCATACTGGAGCGTTTTCTGGCAAGGGCACTACGAAATCACAAGACAAAGCTGCACGAAATTCTGCATGCGAATGAAAAGAGTCGTCTGTCATCAAGACTAAGAAAAAAAGCAGCAGCGACAAAAAAGCGCGGATACGTCAGTGACGATGATACTACTCTTTCTATTGATCTTGAAGGACTTGATCCAGAAGAGATGCTTGGAAAGGGAGAGGAATTTCTAATGGCTGTCTTGAAGGAAATCTCTGAGAAATGTCCATTAAGTGCATCCAAACGATTGCAGTTACAACGAATTCGAAGGAAATCAGAAGAACTTTCGCGTCTTATTGATGAGTTTGCGACGAAATGAACATATACAGTACGCAATATCAAATGATGGAAACGTAAAACGTGTCGTTCTCATGGTGAGTGTTGAAGCCCTTTTTAGCCTTCTCTGGTGGAATAAATTGAAAGAACACTCTTGAATTTGTGGATAAGCTAGCACAACCTTTGTGCGGAACGTCTTGACGGAACAATATAACATCTCCAGGGTCCTGTTCAGCTACTGTGACCCTATGCTTCACCTGGCATCTGTGAATTGTGATCGGATATTCGGGCTGCAGCTCGGCATGCTCTCGGGTTTTCTGACTGTTGAGGCACAGTGCTCCATGCCCGCCTTCATACAGTTTCAAGTTTCCCGTCGAATCAAGAAAGAGAATCCCAGAGAGTCTGGGGTGATTATCGGACACACGTTCCGGGTCACAATCGCAGTGAAGTTCTTGTTCTTCACAGTATCGAAGGCTGCGGAGAAGTGATGGGCCATAAATGGAATACTGTTTGTTGAAAACCGAAGCACATTGATCGCGAAGCACTTCAATTATATTGCTGAACGACTTCCAAGTTTCCTTCTCGGCATCGGTAACCACAATATTGCGAACAACTTTGGAGCTTATGTTGATCATTTTTCTTCCGGCATGGATTGAAACCGGTAGCACTGACCCCAGCGGTGCCCCATCACTGATTTTCTTGTGCACATCGGTTATTTTGGTGATGGGGACGTGGTTGAAGATGAATTCCATCTGCGTATGCTGGATTTTGTTGAAAATGTTCTTCAGTCCCTGCACTTCGTGCTCGTTCAAACCTTTCTCACATCGAAGAAATCCCTGTGCGTCGACTGCGACAAACTTTCTTTTGAGCTCATTTCCATCCAGAAACCCTTTTGGGGTCTTGTCCGTGGAGCTCCTTCGTAAACTGGACGTGTTCATTGTTGAAATTCGAAAGCAATATGCATTAACTGGTTCAAGACGTTTCGCTTGGCGCGGAGACATGTCTCTCCGATTCCTGTATTATTATCAGGCTCTCAAACTACATATTTCGTTTCGGAAAATCTCCTTGCGCAATTACATTTGTTCCACGTGGAAGATATATATCAATGCTCCAGCTGCATCTTATACTGTAGCTGGAGCGTAGCCATGTGCAAATCGGATTACGAATCAAAACAATTGAAATGTGGAAATATACAACACGAAATGGGCATGGCAGGTCGTCATTTATTTTTTTTCAAGCTTTTCTTCAGATATGTCTATGATGTGTGAATGACAACACACCGGTTGTAATTTCATGGAAATTTCACGGAAATTACAACCGGTGTGTTGAATTTCTCACCACAAGATTTCATGGCGAAAATAGGAGTTTAGGAAATAGCACAATATGATCGAGTTTGGACCACCATTTCACGTCATTGTGCTTTCTCTGTTACGCGCCTCGGTTTTAGACAGAACTCGCAGAGTTGCGTCATGGAGACCTTCCAGCTGTTCCTCTTCTTCGAGCAGAGACCTCTCGGGCTTGAAATATTCTATCACGTCATCTGTTAAGGGCTCGTATAAGTACAAGGAATCAAGCATTCTCACTCGCGATAAGACCACATAAAGAGACGCAACAGGGGGTCGGGCCGAACAACCTTTCATGAAAGGAAATGCAATGATGGCATCAGCGGTGATACCTTGCACTTTGTCCGTCGTCGAAGCATAGGCAGGAACAAATGGCAGTTTTGTTACTTCAATGCTTCCGTCAGCCGCTAGTCGACCCTTCAGAGACGGCTTGAACTTTCTTGACCTCATTGGCTGTATCGGAATTGAATTGGCAGAAAGGTTCTTGGGAACCACTTCGAATCTTCTCGGCAGTGTGGTACTGCATGATGGCACACGCACGAAGCAAACATTGGGTTGTTCAATTGCCAGAAGGCATTCTGCGTCAAACAGAGTGGTCTCCTCAAACGCTACGCTTTGACTAAACTTCACCCCCTCCAAAACGCCTTCCGTTCCATTTGCGATTCCAAGTTCAACTGAAACATTTCGTGTGACACGAACTCGCATTTCGGGTACAAGTGGAAGTAGCGGAGAAAAGTTTGACATTCGAGTGTCCGTACAGGTGAGAAGCTTTCTCACGTCGTGCACTCCTATCGTTATTCCCTTCGAGTGATGGAATTTTGCCGCACAGACTATTGGTTTGATCCGATTCCTCTCGCTTATAGCCTTCACTGATTGCCAGTTAAGAGACGTTCGCAGTTCGTTTGACCTCACGACGAGGGGAACGTATCCCTTTATTGATTGAGTCGGCGCCTGAGATCGCAATGATCTCCCAATCACTCGTGTGTTAAGCATGGGACGATCTGCTGCAGTCAGTTCTCCTCTTCTAAGCCTTTTCAAACACGATGCATAGTCTGGGTCTGCGCTGTGCCTCATGCCTTCTTTCGACATGATGAAATATTTCGGGCCTCTCCATCTTTGATATCCCATCTCATCGAGGAAGCATTTCTGCTTCTTCGACAGGGATGGATCTTTGTACACGCATTCGCCTCCGACCGGCGGTATTTGGAAAAAGTCCCCACAAAATAACACCAAAACCCCGCCAAAACAAGAATCATTTTCTTTCACCTTCTGAAGAAATACATCAAGCGCACCGAGATGTTTTCTATCAAGCATGAAAATAATATCTATAATTACCATCACCGTTTCTGTGTGCTCCTCTTTATACTTGTCTGGAATTTTGCGTTTTGAGTCGAAAAGGGTTCTTCCTCTAATTCCCAGGAGAGAGTGAAAGGTTTGTCCGCTAATCGAAGATGCTGCGGTTCCCGTCGGTGCACACGTTCGGACAGACCTTGTTCTTCCGCAGTTAAGTGCCAGGTGCTGCAACGCTTTGATTACTCTTGTCTTCCCGGTGCCACCCTCTCCTCTCAGGTACATGAGGAACTCATTTTTCGTCTCGTCATGACTTGAGGGTTCAAATGGACTACTTGCGATTTCCATCCTATTCAGTAGCCCAGTTCCTGCAATTTCAAAAGCTTTAGACTGTAGCTCGTTAAGTTGATGATGATTGGAAATTGTTTCAATCAGATGATTCATCGAAAGTCCGGTTGATTTCCTCTCTCCCCCAGGTTGATCATCACTCGCGATCGTTTCTGCCAATTGCCCTTCGATGAGTATTTGAACGGTTGTTTCGACCTCACCCTCCTGCATGGTATTTGTACGAATACGCGGTTGGGATTTTTTTCGCTTTTCATCTGACATACGATTGCATCTTAGGCGATTACCAATGACCTCCGCTTTCATGACCTCTATTTGTCGGCTCACTTCTGCAGAGGTTATGGATGACACATCAGCAGGCCTTTTTAGTGATATCTTCGTGAGATAAGATGTTTCCGGGAGTTGGGACGACAGGGACTTGAACGATTCCAGGCCAAAATAACCGCAAGGGAGTTGACACCAGATTATTGCCTGCGATATATCTGATGCAGGCATTTGCTGTGGCAGAATATGCAATGTCCTTGGTCTCTGCGGAAAGCATGCCTTCACTTGTCGACATTCCAGATCCAGCTATCATTGATGATGTCATTGGACCACAACCTGCCTCCATTTGTAAGGATTCTTCCCAACACGGTGCTTCTTTGATACCCAGCTCTTCTGGCATCGTCATGGCTTGATCGAAGTCGGCGGTATCATCATAGCGGTCCATGTATTCACTTACATGTGCAATCTTATTATTTCTTTCAACCTCTGCCGCCCTCTTTGAATCGTAATACTTCCGCATATTTTCGAGAACCTCTCTCTTCTTTTCAGAAAAAAGCGCGGAATTCTCAAATTTTTGTAGAGATTCCCGATATGACTGCTTTCCTTGGAGAATATCTTGATCGAAATGGACTGGAAATGTAAGAATCAGAGCTATGAGTTCATATCTTTCTTTCTCTTCTGTTCTTTCCAGTTTTTTTCTATCTGGAAGCGGAGGACCGACAATATCTGGGACTACATAAACCCTTCGGCAACGGATGGCATGTGTTCCTTCCAAAGGATGTCCTTCGGAAAATTTGTATCTAACAGGGTCTGTCTCCATAGATCCGTCATTATCAGGAGCTCCAACTCGTTCTCTTTTGAACATTGACACATACTCCCATCATTGATATCTTCGCCATCTGTGTCGGACGATACAAAAAATCAAGGTATTGTGGACACGTCACATATTGGTCTCTGCCTACTGCGATCAAGCTGACCTTGTGCTTCCCTTTCAAGATGATGGACATGGTTTGTGCCAGCATAACGACAGCGAAATCATGTGATGATATCAAAGCTGTCTTTCGGCGTAGATATAATGCGCACATTGTTCCCGATACTTCTTGCTTTCGTGACAAACCTATGGCCATCGAGTTTATGCGGGACCTTGCAATCGAGAGATCTGAAAATGGAAGTCCGTCTTGTACCCGTTTCTGTTCTTGTATAGTACGCCGATCAAATGATTCCATTACAACCTTCTCAATCGGTTCATCATTAAGCTGGATTTTTGTCACGTACTTCAGGCAATAGTAAAACGTGTCCGTGGTACCGCCGCCCACGAGAAATCTTATGTCATGATTGGACCGAAGAAGCAGTGTCAAGATATCGTTGTATGGGTTGATGTACTCATTATGGGGAAGCCTCTCCATATCCATATGGAGGCCTTCACGGATGCACGTTTTCTGGACGGGCTTTCGCGGGAAGGAATATCTGCATTCTCCGGACTTTGACGCCAAGCTTTGCTTGAAACATGATGACACATGCCTATAATTGTGCTCTTGAGTGAAGAGTAATACCTGGGCGAGCCGTAGCCTATGCAATTGCTCGACCTTTTCTGTAGTTGTTTCCGTTTCTTCTGGAGCTTTCATCGGCCATGTCAACCTTGCTGGAAGCAGGCAATGGATTTCTGTGAGCACGTCGCTCTCTCTGTTATTTGACCCAGCAGGAATTAAGAGGGTTTCAGTATTCATACCTTGACCCTCGATGCTTCGCTGAAGCCTTCTGACCTCACTCCGGATGACAGTTGTGGCACCAAAAGACATTTTGCAAACACTGCACATTGATGTTGGAAACGGGCGCTTGTAACATGGAATCTTTCGCAAGGCTTCTCTCGATATTTTATTCAGAGGGGTTAGACCGTCCTCACTTCCACACGATGGACACAGAGGTTTCGGATCTAATGGTACCGAGCTTGATACGACGCTATTTACGAATGCGCAAAAACGATATTTGAACCTCTCTCCATCTTCTGGGTCATCGCAGCGTTTCGAAAAGTCGCGTGCTCTTCGAGAAAGCCCAGCGATGAACACCACGAGGTGCATGTGCAATGTTCCATTCTGCTGAGTTTCGACCGCACCAATGTACGCCTTAACGTAACCCAAGAGACCACCTCCCTTCATTGATCTTCCACGCTTCCGGTCAAACCGAAGAATCTCTGTCACAAATGCATCACAGACTATTTCGAAATATTCGGAACATGCGTTCGGATCCAATCCAGAAATAAGTAGCCTCTTTGCGGGAGACGGGAGACTCCCAAGTCCCGCGCTTTCGATATCTTCCAGTCTTACATTCCCTGAAAGAATCGCAATTGCAATTGTACCGACATCGCTTGGCGTCAGTGTGACAAAAATCGCTCCTGACTTGAGATATGCGTCCATCGAGAAGGCCTTTCTTCGATACGTCATTCTCTCTGCTCTAGACCCCTACATATTGGATTGAGACGCACGAACAGTTTTTATCAGTTGGGCTGCGCGTGATGTGTCTTTGGCCGTTTCTGCGGATAAACGACCGTTCATTTTTTCTTTCTAACACTCTCGCTGCTTTGAGAGGGGATTGGCAAGCTCTTCTCGCGTAACATGTGCAAACTTTTCGTACTTATGGGGTGAATTAACTGCTCTTATACTTGTGGACCGTATCACTCGTTTCCTTCCGCAAATATCAAAGGATACAAGTGGAAACCCCTTATGTTGTCCAAACCTTCTCGAACTCAATCGCATATAGTAATTAATTCACTCCTCAAACGAAACTGGTCAACACCTTTTTATTCCTGGATGTCCACGTCCGAATAGGAACAAATTGGGGATTGCAAGAGCCAGCAGGTTTTCATCAAAGTCCGAAACAAATGAACCATGGTTACGAACAAGCACAGTATCTCTAGCAGACGCCCTCGCGCGTTTCGTCTTCCATTCTATGCAAACGGATTCCTATCCGTTCTCTTTTCTCCTTCAGGCTCTCCAGTGCATTTTCATCAAGGTATGCGAAGAATCTCTTGTACAGGATGTTGTTCCCAAGGTATAAGGCAAGCAAGTCGCGCACTTTAGAGTGACTGCATTCGTGTCGGCGCATTGAAATCACCTCTTGAACGGGTGTGAGCTTCCCAGCTATGATTACCAGAAAGAATTCTTCATTTCCAAGGAGGTTTGGTAATCTACGGCAAATGGATGTTGGATCCATACGTATTATTGAAACATGTCCTCTGATGAATGAGTGCTTCCCCCCGCGTAAGACCGTGATGAGTATTGCTACAGACGTCATGCTCGTGAGTCTTCGTTCGATTGATGTGGCTTCGGACAGGTCGACAGGCAATGCACCAATGTCAAACCCATTCGCAATAGCAAATTTTGGCGGTTTTTCTGTACCGCTTTTCAAACTTCGTTGGCACGAATCACAAACAATGAGCATTACCATTCCACTTCTGCCTTGAAACTTTTCTGTTCTACTCCCATTCGGGAAAGCAATGCTCTGCGGAGGACGGGAAAGAAATCGGAGACATCGTAGTACTCCTTCAGAGTTTCTGACACTCCCTGGACAGGTTGAAGCTTTCTCACCTAAGCACATGCCTGTTTTCGATCTATCATATCCAAAAACGTCACCTTGTCGACTGGCCAACTACAGTCGCATACTGCACATACCCTTCTTCGCAACGAGTCCAGGCCAAGCTTTGCAAACCCTTGTTCGTAACAGAAGCGTTTCTGTTTGTCGTTGACTGGTTGAAACTGACCATTGGCGTCCATTGCAGATATTTCTTCTTCAGTTACGCAATCATGACTTCGATGGGATTGGTGCCCTGGGCCTGCTTCTACCAACGAAATGCAGTCGTCGCAGAACTGCCTTGATTCTGTCACATCATTGTGCCATCTTTTTCTCGGGCCACTTGAGATGTGTTCTCTGCTGACGGGCCCTTTCATCACTCCCAAATGGGAATCACATGCCAATATCAGATGGTAATTGCTTTTGCCCATGGTGCTGCGCAGTACTGCATACAAAGTTTCGTGCATTGTCTACTCAACTAGCAGAAGAGAAATCCTATTCGTGGTTTTGTGGCATGTGTGGCGCAGTATGTACAAATAGGTCGGTCGATGGATTGCATGTATTATCCGATAACACAATCAAATGAGATTGGCAGGAACGGCCGAGAAAAATAAGATCATGAATTTACAGGCACGTCCAAACGTACCTTTTTATCGCGTACCGGATTGCGTTTTCCAACTGGCTTATTTCCGCAACTGCGCCCACAACAGCTCCAAAGCTACCCCAAGTCCCTGTTGACCTTGTCGAGCATTTTTATGCCCTGCGAAGTATGTAAGAGACAGCATTTCGTAGGGTTCAACCCAGTATCCGACGGGGCATGCTCATCAAGTTGACACATGTCCATGAAAACACATACATGGAATTCGGTACCAATATGTTCCGCTCTGGTCACATTTATGGTACTGTTCAATCATGCTTTGGCAAAAACATTGTAGAGCACGGTGGTGTTTGATGCCTTCATGCGATTTTTCGTGTGTCTTCAATGAATTGATGCCCACACGTATATGCCTTTCTCTATATCATATCTGCACTAAGGGTTTTGATAGTCTGAATGACATGAAGAGACATGACCTTGTGTAATGGTACGTCGTACGCTGCAGAATCTCCAGAACGGATGTTCTGGAGAGCATCAATTCTGTGTAAAAATTCACCACCCATGCCGGTATAGGTGGTTGATTTTTCAATGGAAAACCGGTTAAGACAAGGAAGCAACTAAGTAACAAGCAGATCTCAGGTAAAGTCAGATACTCTCCCTTACTAACCCCTTCTTTCAATTTCATTTTCTTGAATTCACTGTACAACTTTCTTACGGCTTGTAATTGAGGAGACATCGCTTGAATACTAGGAATATGTCGCATCCGAATTGTCGGTACTGTATTCGACAAGCACAAGACGAGGATCATTCTGACACCATGTGCTTCGAATGTATCAGAAACTGCTAGAGGACGAATGATTCGTCTCATGATATGAACATTTTCTGTTCTGAGTTCCATGTAGTACATTTCATGAAAAACTCACAACCTGTATATACGCCTTTCCTGTACGTTGAAATCCATCTCGCAAGTTAAGGCTGTCCGTGCTCACTGCCTACCCTGGCTGGCCCTTCATAACAAGCACTAGGACGATTTAGCTTGGTGTCATCTCTAAAGTCAGATACTCTCCGACACTAACCCCTTCTTTCTTTCGCCCCACTGTCCACCGAGCCGCCGCAGGCACATTCACTTCCGCTCAACCTCACTCACACCACCTCCTACCCTACCCGTCTTACACACAAGTTCTACAGCTGAGAGACATTGAACTTGATATTTCAGTACATACCAGGCCATGGAGCGGCGTTCTAATTCTATTTCTAAGAAGAAAAAAGACAGAAGCCGTCGATCATCGAGGAAAGTCGCTTTAGCGATGAGTGATGACATAGAGGTTTCTCCGACATCAGTTCGAACCAATGAAGCTTGTCCAGTTACGACTCACAAAGATCAAACAACGCCTAGTTCTGCTCCATCAGGCAGTATTGGAGTGCATGCCGAACCCACAAAAAATGGAAAGAAGCTTCTGCCAGACGTGTGCTAGACTTCTCTGACATTGATGTGCGTGCAGAAACGAGCAGAAACCTCTCAGCCGCCACAAACGTTAGAGCACTCACGAAACTAGCCCTCAGTAATCTGGAAAATGACAATCACACCGAAAAGAGCATCTCTCCCTCAAGCAAGCGAGATGGCGGTAAAAAACCAGACATTGAGGTGGTACTCAAAGCATTGCTCATTCGTGTTCCCGATTTTTCCCGCAAATTTCCTTTTGCGTTGTTTGCAGACCATACAGGGTCTGTTTCTCTCTTAGCCCGTGCTTCTGTTTTTAACAAGATAGAGGAAATTTACGGCCCTGGTGCGCCGCAATCTGCGACAACAGAGACCGTTTGCAGAGTTGTACGTCATGCATACGCTCAAGAAACGTCACACAGATGCTAATTCCTTTCACTTATGCATTCATATTCTGACACCTTTTTCGCATCTTTCTTCGAACTTTAGTACGAGATTTCAGGATATGTTCAGTATCGGTGGTCAACAAATTCTTCAGGAGACGTCTTCTTGGCCCTGAAAGATTCGGCGCTAGTCAAAGTGTTGGCTTCACAATCCGCTTCTGTGACTCTGTCTTCTCTCGGGTCCATGCTTCACGTGGCAAACAACCCACTCAACCACGGTTGCACATTTCGAATGATCTTTGGAAATTGTGTACACAGACAAACGACGTCAAACGAGACAACAATCACTCTTCAGGATCCTACTGGATACGCCGTCATTAACTTCGCAAACTGCGAAGGGCCTCTCTTTCCGAGTGATGATATCATTGGACCGGTTCTCATCGAAGTCCGACTTAACATGCGTGTCACTTTTTTGATGGGAATGGAAATTGTGACCGCGACGGTAAATCATAGTTCGATTCGCATTACTAGGGTGGGTGTGGATGTTCTTAATAATCACTTGTCGGTTCTGCTCACTACCCCAAAGGATGACTTTCAGTTTGCAAATCCGATACTAGCTGGATAGTAAACGTGTATGTTTTGGTTTCATTCACAGGGCTTTGTTGCGTCATCTCCTCAAACCCTCTGGCCGGCCATGCATCCTCGAAGTCATGTTCTTTATCCCTGCCACTACCTATCGTCCAACTAACACTCTGGTTCGAACTATTACTCCGTTCACTTTGTCTCCCCTCAGAAATACCACAGCCTTGAGCATTACTACTTTTAATCCAAGCTGTAGAGCCGAGCTTACTCTTCGATCTGACAGAGCGTCTGTTTTGGCTTATGAATGGAAGCTACGGTGCAACTGCATCACGGAATGTCATCATTAAGTCTTGCATGACACTCTTTACTTCTCTGATGTAACACATATTCCCCCATTCCGAACATGGATCATATAACCCCCAATGTTCATTGGGGTCATCCGAGGCATGTTGATCGGCGGAAAAGTTGAAAAAATGAGAGCACCAGAGATAATTTGCGAGGATTCGGCATTGTTCATGCCTCAGCAAGGGCGAAATGATGAACGAAGAACAGGAGATGGGGAAAGGCGAAAAGAGGGATAAGGTGTGTTCACTTCTCTTTATGAGGGGAACGGCGTGGTGCTGTCCGCACGGCTGTTCGCAGAAGTGTACCCTTCGAAGGGTACTGTTCAGGTCATAAGTTGAACCGAAGTCTTCGCGCCAACCCGCCCGAAAGGTTTATACTGTACAGTCACACCCCAATACTGTAATGTATTCAATCTTTCTCAGGAACTGCAATAGACAATAGAAAAATTTCTTTTGTTTCCTTTTCCTTTCCGCGGAAACGTCTAGGACTCGCGATGCGTGCATCGCAAAGAATCTAGGTGTAAGCAAGAAAAAAGGGGACTCGTTATTACACGTGTTCACTTTTTTCTGTAAAGTACACGTGTTTACTTCTCCTTATGAGGGGAGCGGGGTGTGAGGGGGAACGGGGTGGTGCTGAACTTTCCTTCTGTAAAGTAGTAAAGTACACGTGTTCACTTCTCCTTATAGGGGGAACGGGGTGTGAGGGGAACGGGGTGGTGCTGAACTTTTCCGTAAAGTAGTAAAGTACACGTGTTCAGTTCTCTTGATGAGGGGAACGGAGTGTGAGGGGAACGGGGTGTGAAGGGAACGGGGTGGTGCTGTCCGCACGGCTGTTCGCAGAGGTGTACCCTTGGATACTGTTCAGGTCATAACTTGAACCGAAGTCTTGGCGCCAACCCGCCTGAAAGGTTTATACTGTACCCTTCTCGCCGGCTTAATTTGGGCCACGGCTCAATTTGGGCCACTTCCAAATCACAAGCCTCTGCCCTCCCCGCCTTCCCAAAATCCCCACAGTCCATCTCACCAACTCATACCGCGCACTCCGACAGCGAAGCCCTCCCTCCTTCTCTGTAAGCGACGTTCGGCTCGGCGGTGGCAGTATGCCACCGTCAATGAGAGCGCAAACTCTCACACACAAGAAAAGAATCTCGAAAAGAAGAGAGGAGGGTGCTCGCCGCGCCAAGCTTCTTTCGTTAATTCAAAGAGGTGAAAGCGCACGCAAAGCATCCCGAGACACAGGCGTGTCCCGCACAACAGCCACGCGAATAAAAAAGGCATACGAAAGCTCAGAGACGGACGAGCTAAAAAATTGCTAGATCCAGAAGGCAATCATGCTGGCCGCACAACAGTTTTGTCGGCAGACGAGGAACGCCTTTTAGTCGACAGAACGCTTCATGCCGCGCGGCGTAGATTTGCGGTTGATAATGCTGTTATGAGCACAGTGCACGCAAAAATAGCTGCGGATTGCTGTGCAAAATATTCGAACGGGATTCCGTCCCCGGATGCAATCCGTTCTTTTCGTGCCCGGAATCGATCTCTAGCGTACCGCGTAGCTGAGAATGTCACCACTGCCCGTCTGGCCGCTGAAAACCTGTCCCACATATCCTCTCTGAAGCAGGCACTATAGCAAGTGGAGCGCGATTATCCAGGCATTTTTTCTGAGCCAAGCAGAATTTGGAACTGGGACAAGACAGCAGTTTTGGGAGAGTATGGAAAGAAGGTGAGGTGCTATGCCTCCGCTGTCACACACAGCGGGGGTGCTAGAAGGATCATACGAGACTCTGGCAAACATGTCACCGCGGGTATCGCTGTGGCTGCCAGTGGCAACATTGCCCCTCTCTTTATTCTAGCATAAGGGAAGCGCGTCGTGAGAACATGGAAGAAACCGCTGAGCAAGGAAGATTTACTGATTCGCAGGGCGTACCGCACTGTTTGTGCTGAGAGAGCTGGTTTCCGCCAGAAACCGCTCTCCACGTCACAAAGTACGGTTCTGTGGATCGCCAAATTATCGTTAAATCGCGGAACACATCAACCACCATGCAAGAAAAACATTGTCTCCAGAAAAGCATATTGTGCTTTTGGTGAACGGTCACAGCTCCCGGGATGGTGTACAGTGGATAAACGCATGCGAAAAGATGAATATTATCGTTGTGCGGCTTCCGGCATACATAACGCATATTCTCCAACCCTGTGATCAATTCGTCAATCGATCATTCCAGCGCACAGTTAGGGAAACACGAGACCATCTTCTGTCTATGAGCCATTTGTCGTGGGCAAATACTGCGTACAGGATCAAACTGGCCGTGGCCGGATACCAGTCCATTTCACCGGAGGATGCCAGGGCCTCATTCATAAATGTGGCTTGTGGCTTATGAACTATCGTTTCGTCCATTTCGCGACATTTTCAGGGTCCGCAAATGGGTCCACAGGGGAGCATGAGGATGCTCCTTGCAGTGATGAGAGTGTTTTTATGGAGCAAAGAACAAATGTGGCCGCACGGGTCACCAACATGAGACTACAATCTAAAATTCATGAGTTAACAGATGGTAGACTACCAGCGTCACGAGCAATTGCAAAAGGTATCTTGTGTCCTTCGGTCAGATTATCGAGTTCAAAACATTCTGATGAGCGAGATACAAAGCTCCAAAAATGGCGGTTATGAATGGAGCAGGACGCAAAAAGGTGGTAAAATGCAAGCGGCGGAAGTGTTGACTTCGAAAGTCTCTCAAGCCAACTCCAACATTAAATGTGTATCGCATGTGGAAGACGCAAGCTCAAAGGCTTTCGTATGTCGCAGTCGTGCTTCGTCGAGCAATTTGAATTGTGAAAAAGAAAACAGGGCGCCTGTCAAGGGCGATGGCATTGCGCGCAACTTAGAGATTAGCTTTTGGGCTTCCCTTGATGATGTTCCCCTAAAACAGTGGCCAAGGCGATCGGCGGTTGGGTTGCAGGGGAACGAAGGGAGTTCTCGTGGAGATCGGCACGACTCCGCGGCGCGTACCTTGCTCGGCCTGTCGCAACTGCGGTGAGAGTGCCGCGGGGAGGTGGCCCAAATTGAGCCGGATGGCCTGGAGAGCCGCCAACCAAAGATTTTTTGGTACCGAGAAACTGGCCAGTACTGGGGCAAAATGACCGATTTTTTTAAAATTCTAAACCGACCAAAATTGAGTCGGTGAGAAGGGTACAGTCACACCCCAATACTGTAATGTATTCAATATTTTTCAGGAATTGCAATAGAAACCTTTCTTTTTGTTTCCTTTTTCTTTCGGCGGAAACGTCTAGCACTGGCGATGCGTGCACCGCAAAGAATTCATACTGTGTGTCGTATCTTACACGTGTACGTATCCCCTCCATGGTATTTAACACCGTCGTCGCTCCTTCCCTCAGTGAAAATAGATGTTCATTTACGGTTGGAGCCCCTGCTCGCAGGATATCGGCGCGTAGGGAGTACATGTAGACTATCTATCAAAAACTAATTCAAAGAATTAGAATTATACCATTTCTAAAATTACACCAACCGGGGAGGGTAGGCCCTTTTCCTTTTTCGCTTCCACTGACCACTCTATTCATCCTCTTTTCCATCACCCCTCACCAAACCGTCCCATGGCCGATCATCACATCACACAAGCACCCCAACCGTCCCACGGCCGATCCACCCCTCCTCCACTTCAGCTGTTCCTTCCCCTGAGACACCTCCCATCCGTGACCTACTATCCCCCTACAACCTCAAGAACTCTCATCAACCATCCCTCCACATGGATCTCTCTCCCACGCCCGACAGCCCATGCATCTCCGTTACTCAACTGACACTCACCAATTTCAGCTACTGGCACAACAATTTATTCTTCGTGGCCTCTATCAACAATTGAGACGAACATCTGGACACCGACCCCTCCTCCCCACCGAACCGGCAGACATCCGCCCCTTCACCCGCAAGAAACGTCTTGCCCTGGCGCTGATCTTCCACAGCCTCTCTGAAGAAGTTCGATCTCTCCTCTCCGACGCAGATCTTCTTCTCGCTCTTCACGACTTGTGCAAGAAACTCCACGAGATCACCACAGCCAACTCCAGCAATGCCCCCTATCTCCTGAGCGCCCTCGCTCGCAAGACCACCCTGAAACCCGGAACACCTATGCTCGAATACCTTACACTTCACAAAAACATACGGACCCGGATGCGTGCCATCAACTACCCCGGCATACAGGACAAAGGCTCCGCGGCACAGTTCCTACTCGATGTCTTACGTGATCACCCGGATTAGAACCCGATCGCCCTGACCCTGCATGGTTAATCCAGTCTCATGCCCTTTGAACAAATAGAGGCACACCACCTTCACGCACAAAATTACCTGTCCAGGCAAGCACCCCAACTCGCCAACCAAGCCCGCCTACCTCAACCGCGACCGCCGCGCTAATAGAACCCCCCTCGCGGCAACCTCAATGCTCGCCGCCTCAACCACTGGCGCGGGAAATAGTGCTCCTACTACGGCACCCTGTCGCACGACACCGACGAGTGCATATCCAAAATGCGTGAAAATGTCCACCACAGTGCATTCCACCAACACTACACTAAACGCCCTCGCACCGCCGCCCACGCCAACCGGCAACAAGCCCCCACTCGCCCTACAACCCCACCACACCAATACCATCCCACCAAGTGGAATACCGAATCCGACCCAATCCCGCAGTCACCTTCCACCTCGTACGTACTTGACTCCGCTGCAGATCCCACACACCTCCGCACTGCACCACCCCACATGCCATCCTCCTACGGCTCAACCCTAACCGCCGACGGCTCCCCGTCACCCTATCTCATCAGGGATCCCTGACCTTACACCAACACACCAACCCTCCCCCAGCCCGCGCGGCCTCCATCCCAATCCGCTGAGCCATCGTGACGCCCCATATCAAACACAGTCTCCTCTCTATACCACAACTATCCACACACGTTGACACAATTTTCAGAAAGACAGTACATATATTTGCTGTCCTCTCTCACCCCCGCCCTCCTCCTCCATCATCGCCAAATTACGACGAGGACTCTATCATGTCCAGATACCCACCTCTTCCACATCCCCCCATTACACATTCCAACCTCATGAAGCCTCCCCCACCATCACATCATACTTCTAATTCTCCAAACCCCGATCCTCCGCCCCTCTCCCAAAACAGAAATCCCGCAACAGTCTCCGGCTTCCCCGTTGACACTCTCAATGATCAAACACTCCGCACCATCCTCAAAAACACCCCTCAAACCCCGCCAACCATCACTGCCCCCCTCACTAAACAGCCCTCCGCCTCCGACCTCATCCACCACAACTTCCATCTCAAACTGGGCCACATACACCCAAAAAAATTACACCACATGGCCACACACAACCTAGCCCCCGGACTACCTTCAACCCTCAAGTCCCCACCAGCCCGCCTCACGTACACCGGATGTCTTGTCCGAAAGAATTCCCGCTCTCCATTCGGCAGCCACCCTCGTCAGGCACATCCCGGCCAGCACAGTCACACCGACATGTGCGACCCCATCACACCTCTCCCCCCAACAACAACCGCTACATGATAACCTTCATAGATGAAGGCACCCGCAAACTCTTTGCCTCCTTCCACCCAACACGCGCACTGGCCGCCCTCGACATCAAAAAGGTTTTAGCGTCGATCAAACCCCTGCAAGGACACACGGTCCGTCTTGTCACAAGCGACAACGCCAAAGAGTACATCTCACATGACCTCCGCGCCTACTACGCCAACCAACACATCACCCTACACACCACCATCCCCCACACTCCGCAAGAAAACTCCCTTGCCGAGAGAACCAACCGCACACTCTTTGAACACGTCCGCGCGGCAGTGTCCTCCTCAGACATGCCACCACAATTCTGGGAATACGCTGCTCGTGACTACTTAGACAAATACAACCAGACCCCCCATCGCTCACACACACAACTCTCAGAGCTCCTCTGGTCCCCCACACCAGCTAACATCACCACCCTACTACCCTTCGGTCAACACGGGTACGTGACCAACCCTGCCCCAAAACCAAGCTCCAACCCCGCCCACAACTCCACCCCTACCGATACCGTTCAGACACCACCCACAACGTCACATGGAACCTCATCACCAAGAAAACCACTCACTTTCGTGCTTCCGATTTTATATCGTACGACCCCCACTGCGATCCCGTGTCCATGCAATCAAGAAACCACCTCCCCCCAACTCCCAAACGGCACAGCACCACCGTTCTACTTATCTACACCAAGAACTGTACTGCCACTATAACACTCGATGATCACATCGAACCCCTCATGTCCATGCCCACATCCTGCCTTAACAACCTGAACCACAACGCCGAACCCGGCGAAACGGCAACTAATCCACGCTCCTATCGCGCGGTACGACAAACACCAGACTCCCACCTATGGGAACAATCATGGAACGCTGAACTCGCCAGCCTGGAAAAACACGGCACACTCTCGTACATCCCCAAATCCTCCCTACCCCCTCAAGCCACAGTTCTCCTGCTTAAATTCACGTTGCGTCTCAAACACAACGAAGCTGGCAAGGTCGTCTCCCGAAAAACGCGATGCACAGCTCGCGGCGACAAACAAATCCCCCACGTCCACTACGACCATGACAACATCTCGAGCCCTGTCGCCGACCGGGATGCCGTCCACTGTGCCCTCGCCCTCACCGCCGGCACCCCACTTATCGCTGAACACTGGGACCTAGAGTCCGCATTCATCCATGAGATCCTCGGTCCAGAAGAGATAATATACGTGCACCAACCTCCCCATTTGACAGATCACACAAACACCCTGGACACGTTGGTGTACTCACAGGCAAAATCTACGGCACTAAACAAGCCTGCAAAATATTCACCTCAGGCCTCGCCAACAATCTCAAACTGTGGAACTTCAGACGCCTCACCAGCGACAGCTGCACCTTCATGCCCCTAAGTGACTGCAACTCCCACTTCGTCCTTTTGTGATCACCATCGACGACTTCCTCGCCATCAGCAACTACCGTCCTACTTGACGCCACACGCAACAAGCTCGCCTTCCGCTACACCGTCAAGAATCTTTGCCCGTTCCTCACCTCCTGGGATGGAAAGTGGACGGCGCACCCACCTCCATCTCCATCAGCCAACCTGCATTTATTGCAGAAATTCTTAAACGGTTCAACATGGAAGCATGAAACCCAAGCCCAACCCCACACGACACCACGTTCATCTCTGCACGCCACCCAGACGAGGCCAAAATACTACCCTCCACCCCTTACTCGGCAGCCATCGGCTCTCTCCGATACCTCGCCGACAGCCCCGACCAGACCTCGCGTTCATCACAGGTCTCCTCTGGCGGTACTCCCACGATCCATTCCAACGTCACTGGCACGCCGTCCAGCGAGTCCTCAGCTACCTCCGTCACACCCCCGCTCATGGCATTACATACACAAATCCCACACCATCCCAACCCCTCCTCGCATATTCTGACTCGGACTATGCTTCGTGCCTCTACACTCGCCGATCCACATCCGGCTTTGTCGCCTTCTGGCGACACGGACCAATAGCCTGGCAATCGAAAAGCCAGACATTAATTGCCTCATCTACATGGGAAGCGGAGTACATATCCGCCTTCCATGCATCACAACACACGAACCGTCTCTGGAACCTCCTTCACGACTTTCGTGCCCTCGACCCCTCCATCCCAACTCCCCTTCACATTGATAACGCTGGCACAATCACCACTGCCAAATCCCCACAGCCCACCCTCAAATCTAAGCACATTGATGTCAAATACCACTACGTCAATGAGCAAGTCCTTCGCAAGCGAATCACCACTGTGAAGATCCCATCTCGAGCGAGATATTATCTCGAGATGGGATCTTCACGTTTTGTGAGATAGTCAGCAGGGTTATTAGCCCTGCCTGCTGTCTCACAAAACGCCTCAAACCCACGATCTTCACTCACCAACTTTCCACGCTCCAGATATCCTCCACACCACCAACAAGCGCGGCGACTGTCGTATCTTAATGTTTTCCGCTTGATGCAGCCACCGACTATCCTCCGCTCCCTGTCATATCTTACAATTGTACATAGCCCCTCCATTGTATTTAACACCGTCGTCGCTCGTTCCCTCAGTAAACACGACTAGGGTCTTGAGTCTCTCCTACAATGTGCAAGACGCGAGCAAAAAGAATTGGTACTGCCATCACATACATCGTTATTGGCCAATCTTGTTAGACATTCAATAAATTCTCGAGGCTCCCTGCAAACTGCATGTCATTTGTGAATGCCCGATGCTCCTTCAGAAGCACAATGTAGAACTCTTCCAGACCAAGCGAGTCTACACAGTAGATACGTAGCCTGTTCTCCCACTCATTCTCAGGATGGAAGACGGACTGTACGCCAGTCACAGTTTCACACCCTTTGACCTCCCACTCTCTGTCAAGGGCTACTTTGAGCAAACCCAGAGCAAACCCTTTGGGTTTGCTCAAAGTAGCCTCATGAGCGATCAAGCTTTACAGATCACAAGGCTACAGCACTGTTAAAGTTTCGATTGAAACTGTTCGACGGCCGTCTACAGTCTCCTCAATTCTGCTCATCCCTCCAGGTCTTGAACCTTACCACATGTTACACACAGATCGGTTGCCATATTTATCGGCCATGTATCGTGATGGCCAGCAGGCTGTGGCGAAATCGAACAAACACCTGTATGCATTTTTCGTTCTCGAGTTCTGTGGCGCCATTGCATCAACCACTTTTCCTCTCCATTGACGGTTCGAGAGCGTCAGAAGTGGGGGCACAAAGTTCTCTCCCACCCTATCGGTCAGCATATGACGTTCTATTCCGTTACATCTTTATTCATCGACAAGGGTTTCATGGGAGCATTTCGTATGTCACGAGAAGCTTCCCAAAAGCTCGCAGATAAAGTCAGACCATTCTGGAAAAAGGACGTCAACGCTGGAATAAGGTGTCGTCATTATACGATCTCTGAGGAGGCACGGTTGGCAGTTGTGCTATATTATTAGCAGGTGCCAAAACGTGGGATCTTGTAAGAATTTTCGAGTCAACGACGCAATGAGGACTTTATCCTGAAAGAGGGGCTGGAAAAGTTTTCACAGGTTTTGTCATTCCAAGATCGACGGATGAGCTACATCAATATTCTATTCAATACAAGCTTTCTAGAAAGAAACCAAATCCTTTGAATGGATGTGTTTGGGCAATAGATGGAATTGCAATAAAGATACGCAAGTCCAAAGAGAATCCTGACGCGGTCTTTTATCGCAAGGGGTTTGTTGTCGGTGAAATGGGGGAGGCGGTTTTAGGGAGCGTGCCGTTCCGTGGTGAGGGTCGGCCGAGTGTCTTCTCCCCTTTTTCCCCGCAGCGCCCGTCACCCTCTCTCTTTAATTTCTACGAAATTCCATCCAGAAGCGTCCACGCGTCCGGCCTGGACTCCACCGGGCCGTCCGCGTGCGCTTCTCTAAAATTCAAATAAAATCTCGGACTACAGAATAAAATCTCCCTCTACAGTAAAATGCAAATTTTCCCTAAAAATATCTCACATGACCCCCTCGCCAGGGCAGCCCACGGGGCTGCCGTTGCACCTAAATATACTGGCCCCGCTTCCTCGCGTGACCGCTCTGGCCCCCCCGGCCACCGTCTCTCCACCTTTCCACCGCACCGCCTTCCTCTACGCGGTCCTCGCTCTACACCACTTCATCCGCTCCACCGCCGTCTTGCACCGACTACGCTCCCATCGTTTCTTTCTCGCGCAGCCTCCGGCACTTCAACCTCAACTTCGGGCGGTGTGGTCTCCGCGTCGCCCGAACTTGTGGTTTTCACGTTCAGCGTCACCGTAGCCTCGGGTCGCATGGTCTTCGCGTCTCCCGAGCCTCCGGCCGCTAATCGTCCAACGCCGTCTGAGCCTCAGGCCGCGTGGTCTCCGCGTCGCCTGAGCATCTGTGTCTTTCTGTTCCCGTTCCGGGACTTCTTTGAAACGCGCCGCATTCCGAGCCACGCACGAGAGGTCTGTGGTCCTTCGGGCGGTACTCTCTGTGCGACATGGCTCGGACCAGGCAGACGGCAAGGGCTTTCACTGGCGGGAAAGTCCAACATCTTGCGCTTGGTAGCAAGGCGGCCTACCTTCGTCTCGCGTCGCCTTTCCCTCAGGCCGCGTGATTTCTGCGTCGCCTGAGCCTTCGGCCGCGTTCGTTTCGTCGCGGAGAAATTAGCAACCACCGTCTTACGATAACCGGCGAACTGTAACCTCTAGTGGATTGCGTCATTTTTCGTGGACCAAGACGACTTACCATCCTCAACGGCTACTCCCAGGCCTGACTTCCAGTGAAATCTTTCCAGAACCAGATCGAGAAACAAGTTGGGCATGCTTTCATCGCCCTTTGGCTCGACAAACTCGTCATTTACGTGACGGTCGCATCAACTGATCAAGCCTACGACCTGTGGCTCGCATGTAAGGCTGCATGTGGTCAGAGATTCACCAACTCACGCATGAATTATGCACTAATCCATTTGAATCATACGCTGCCGTAGTCCTAGTGTCTCTCAGCCGCATATACACCGGCGCACTCTGCATGTAGACGTGTTCTGTAGTCGTTCCGACTATTCCGCCGCCTTCACAGCTCACAATGCCAGCCCTTGCGTTACAGTAAATCCTATAGTATCGACGTTCCTTGATCGAACGGCCTCTTCTTTCCCCATTCCGCTAGAATGCACATTGCCCCCTCTCCATCCGACAACCTTGACTCCCGTTGATGTCTCATTTCGACTCTTTCCGTAACCCTCAACAACTCTTCTCACAGACTTTAAAACGCACAGAGAGTTCAATCCCAGCGAAGTTTCTCAACAACATCGTCACTGTCCTCCTACTCCTTGTAGTCATCCCCGCACCAGTCCATGGGGCAATTCCCCCATGCATCACATCTACATAAGATGTGCGCGTTTCTGAATAAAGGGGATTAAACGCCTTGCGTGGATATCCCGTCGACTGTAACGCAAAAACGGCGAAACGAGTGTGTACCGCGGGTGCTTTGCTCGTACTACCCTGAAGGGACCGTAGTACCTCGATTCTCCTAAAGGCCACTTCCGTGGCCCTCCGAAGGCTGTTCCTCGGGCAACCAGTACCTGGTCGCCTACGTCAAATTGGCGTTGTAAGATAACTGCCAACTTCTTGCTCTTCTGTCCAACTGTTTAGTAGTCCTCGTCGTCGGAGCGCGAGGATCGCTAACAGTTCCAAGTTGCGCCCCTCAACGCCCCCCCCCACCGGATTTCGTTCGACTTGGTCTGGGGTTGCGAGGGCGGCTTCACTCCATACATCAATTCAAACGTAGAGGTAGCGGCGCCCTCATTTAATAGCGTCTTCTGAATTGAACGCTTGATGGTCCCAACCATACGCTCCGCTTTTCCGTTGGACATCGGAGCATAGGCGAGGACCGGTTTCCATGAAATTCCCTGTTGTGCCATGAAGTTCTTCAACGCTGTCGCGCTGAAACATGTTGCGTTATCTGAGACTTTAGTCGGAAGGGGACCAAACGAATGGATGATCTCCTCTTTCACGAACTTGACAACTTCCGCAGACGTAGCGGTCTCGGTTGCCCAAGCCAGGGGCCAACCAGTCAGATGTTCGACCGCTATCAGGATGTAACGTTTTCCGTTCTTCGTCTTGGGAAGGGGTCCCGCAAAGTCTATCGAGAATGTCTCAAAGAGCTGAGAGACTGGTATCACCGCCGTGCTCTTGTACGTCGGGATGGGCGCAGCATTTTGGCAGCCTTCACATCCACGAACGTAGGCATAGATATCACTGTGAACTCCCGGCCACCAGTACCTGTCAAGGACGAACTGCTTCGTAGCTGTAGCGTCCCAGTGGCCAATGTCGTCATGCAGCGACCGCAATATCTGCAGTCGAGTCCCCCGAGAAGGGATTGTTCTGATCCCATTCTTCGTCCTGCGAAACAGCCTTCCGTTCCAGGCGAGGAACCGCCTGGAGTTCTTCTTGATTCTGCGCCTCTGCGCAGCATCTTGCTCGACCATCTCTTCGCCTTCGAGATAACGGTACGTGTCCCGCACATGCGGTTCCATGTCTTCCAGTATATCTCCTTTCGCAAAGCGGCAGCACATACCAGGTCCCCCTCATCCTCCTCGCGCCTGCCATCGTCTTCTCGTAGACGCAAGAGAAAGTCAGTGGCACAATTCTTTGAGCCGGGGCGGTACAATATCTCGAATTCGTACTCCGCCAGGAAATCCAACCAACGGGGAAGTCTACCGTGGATTTCCTTCTTTTTGAACGCATACTGAAGCGCTTGGTGATCTGTAATCAACTTGAACGCTTTTGCGTTGAGATCAAATACACCCGAAATTTCTTTAGCGCGAAGATCACCGCTAATGATTCTCTCTCACAGGTGGAGTACTTCTTCTCAGTCTCCGTCATCGTCCTGCTAGCGTATTTTATCGGCTGAACCTTCTTGTCTTCCTTCTTCTGAGCCAGAACTGCTCCCACTGCCATTTCGGATGCATCTGTCTCGACCACGAAGGGTTCGTCAAACTTCGAGAGCTTCAACAGCGGAGGAGACGTCACCCTCTTCTTCAACTCCTGGAAGGCGGTCCCCATCCCGTCCGTAAATTCAAATTCGACTTTGGTAGAAGTAGCAGCATGCAACGATGCAGAGACTTCTGCGAACTTAGGGATAAATAGGCGGTAATACCCCGCTAGTCCAAGGAAGCTTCGTAACTCCGTCTTGGTGCGCGGCTCGGGGGTGTCCCAAATGATCGATGTCTTCTCTGGATCCACCTCAATCCCTTTCTTTCCGATGACGTGCCCCAATAGCCTGGTCTATGATTGCGCGAAGGAACACTTCGCAAGCTTCAACTTCAATCCACTGCGAGCAATCAGCTCGAACACTTCAATTAAGTGGTCAACATGGACGTCCAAGGACTTCGAAAAGATGACCACGTCATCAAGGTATACTCGGACGAATGGCAGGTCTCTGAGTACGCCATCCATCATCCTTTGAAATGTTGAAGGAGCGTTCATGAGCCCGAATGGCATCACTTCAAATTGAAAGATCCCGTACCGACAGACAAACGTCGTCTGTTCTTTGCACCATGAAGCCATCCACACTTGCCAATAACCCGAGAACAAGTCCAGGGTAGTGAATACTTTACTTTCTTCAAGGTCGTCGAATATCTCTTCCATTTTAGGCAACGGCCACTTGTCGGCCTTCATCACGCGGTTAAGCTCGCGGTAGTCAACACAGAAGAGAGGTTTTCCGTAATTCTTCGTTGCAATGACGACCGGAAACGACCAAGGAGCTACAGAGGGGGTAATGATCCCTGCCTTCTGCCTCTCCTCGATCTCCTCACGCACTACCGCGTTTTGTCTCGGAGGGAGCCTCCGAATGGCGTGCGAAATGGGTCTGTCGTCATTTAACTCAAACGAATGTGACAAAGGGACATATGCCGGCCTGAGGTCGTCCAAAGACCATGCAGCTATTCCCATACTCTTGAGAGAACACATTATGGGGTCGGCGTTCTTTCTGCTTATATGGCTCAGCTTAGACATGAGAAGTCCCTCCTTCTCATCCCTTTTCTCTTTCTCATCCGCTTGCTCGTACTCTGAGCCTTCCTCAGCTAGGGCCAGAAGTCCAGCATGAGGATCTTCGTCCTCAGTGACTGCTCCCGCCCAGGCAAGGTCTGGTTCAAACGGCACTCTTTCACGCAGCGAAAGGACGAAGTCTTCATCCGTATCAGTCGAGTCAGCCGGCACGGCCCCCGAGTCTGACGTGAAGTCCTCACTGTCGGTAGCGAATCCCGGCTGCTTATGGTCTTCATGCATCTCAAGACTTAGTCGAATCGTCTCATCACCCACAGTTACTTGGACATGCTGTTGCCCCAAGTCAATGCACGTTTGGAGCTCCTCTAACAACGGCATCCCCACGATGACGTCGTACGGTGTTCCCGTAACGACAAGGAAGTCCATCATGCTCACCAGTCCCCCAAACGAGACGGGGACCTGGCGCAGTGATCCAACACAAGGGGATCTCTTCCCATCTGCCACAGTGATGTGTTTCTTCGTACTCTCTGGCGTCAGAGAAAGTCTCTTCATGAGGTGCGGCGACATAATGTTCGGCACCGCACCGAAATCCAGTAGTGCTTGAGCATCAGTTCCATAAACTTGAACAGTAAACACCCGAAGACGCCTCGGGAAGACATCCGTGTGGCCCGCAAACCCGCGAGAACGCCCCAATCTCCTGGATAGAAGGCGCTTCATCTCCTTCCGTGCTCCTTCAGCGTCTCCACGGACAAGTTGTCCAAATGTTAGACCAGACGGCCCATTCGCCAGCTCTGACACGACGTTGTACTTGCCGACGTGCTCCTGGAGTGCTGCCTTCTTTGAAACATTCTTCCTCTTCTGGCGTGCAGGCTTCACTCTCGGCACTCTCAGCGGCTCATTCCAGGGGAGAGTTCCCCTAGGAGCTACTGCAGTGGGATTCAGCAGCCTCGGGATCGAAACTTCTTCACGGGTCTTCGACTGCTTCGGCAAGGCCTCTCCTTCGGCGTTGCGTTTCGTAGCTGCCACCAATTCTCCCTTGGTGGTCTTAGTTATGACCGTGATCTGCTTCGAGTCTCTGGTGGCTTTGTCACCGGCGTCGTTGGCAGAACCGCCTGCTTTGGGGCCATAAGCGCTTCCTGCGCCAGCGTTACCTTGAGGATGTGCATGAGCCACATTCTTTCTAGCAAAACGGGACCAGCAAGTCTCCGTTGTGTGTCCAATCTTCCCACACGTTGGGCAACGAGTATCACGGTGTGGGTTGGAACGACAACGAGTCGCTGAATGCCCTGGTTCCTTGCAATAGGAACATGTCCAACTCGTATCACTGTCCCCTGGCGTCTGTCGTTTCTTCATCATCAGTGACAGTTCCGCCAGCTGGTTGGTGATGGCGTCGACCTTGTTCTCCAGCTTGTCCTGTAGAGGATCCACATCAGAACGCATCAATACGCGCTTGGACGTCACAGGTTCAACGGACTGCGCAGCAGTTTTCGCCGCCTTGAAGGCGTCACGGCCTGCAGCAAAGTCCTTCACGGTCTTCATTAGTTCTTCGTACGTCGTCGGAGAACGATAGATCGCGAACTGAGCAACATCCAAATGTGCCATTACGGCATTGCGAAGCAAGCCGTACTTTGCCTCGTCGTTGAAACCAGCCCTCCTGTAGAGGTTTTCCATTTCATCCATCGAAGTAAGCAAGTTCCTACCATCTAGTCGGCAACTCATAGCCTTCTGGATGTTTTCTTCTGGCCTCGGTGCCTCCGTAAAACGGTCAGACAGGGTGCTCTTCACACCGTCCCAGTTACTGGCGGCCTCGGTCAGACTCCCATTATGACTATACGTGTCATAGTAATAGTCGAACGCGGCACCATCGAGGTGGCATAGGATAGCTCCTGCCTTCTCCTCGTCAGGCTTGCCGCGCATAATGATGTTCTCGTATACGAACAGAAACTTGGAAACATCTGACCCGTTCGACTCAACGTAGGTAACAGGGTTAGGGCCCGCACTTGTGTCTGCGTCGGCCCTCCACAAGAGTACCATGTTGTCGGTGAAATGGGGGAGGCGGTTTTGGGGAGCGTGCCGTTCCGTGGTGAGGGTCGGCCGAGTGTCTTCTCCCCTTTTTCCGGCAGCGCCCGTCACCCTCTTTCT
The DNA here is from genome assembly GCF_000350225.1 of Chondrus crispus. Taxonomy (NCBI): domain Eukaryota; phylum Rhodophyta; class Florideophyceae; order Gigartinales; family Gigartinaceae; genus Chondrus; species Chondrus crispus. The sequence goes on along the minus strand of NW_005179019.1, from coordinate 162,628 downwards.
TTTATTTCTACGAAATTCCTTCCAGAAGCGTCCACGCGTCCGGCCCGGACTCCGCCGGGCCGTCCGCGTGCGCTTCTTTAAAATTCAAATAAAATATCGGACTACAGAATAAAATCTCCCTCTACAGTAAAATGCAAATTTTCCCTAAAAATATCTCACAGGGTTCTACGCTGTCAATGTTCAAACTCTTGTGAATTTAAGATACAGGTTCACGTTCTTTTTATGCCTTTTCCTGGCTCAACACATGATTCAGTTGCATACAGGGACTCCAAACTCTGGCGGTATATTGAGATGAAGAGAAACATGATATCAAAGTTCTGGATTGTGTAGGACGAAGCCTACAAGTGCACGGAAGTTTTACTTACTAACTTTCCGAAAAGTGCGTGTGGGGAAGACTACAGCGCGTTCAACTACGCATTATCGCAACTGAGGAGCCATGCTGAGCAAGCTTTCGTGATACTCTATGCAAAATGGCTAATTTTCCAGACACCTCTGCAGTTTAGCGTGCGAAAGTCTGATAAATTTGTTAAGGCTTGTATGCCCTTACACAACTTTTGCATCGATAATCGCTCCTCTGTGGAATTTAGGACTGTGTACCGAGACACAGTTCGTTGGCATCGACTCCACATGCGTGTACAGCAAGAAAGTAATTATTCGCAAAGTGATAACAGTTCCTCACGTTGTGCAGCGGCAACCAGATCAATAAAAGCGAAAGCCTTCTGCTGGTTGTCAATGATAAGGGCAAAAGGATACCTCCAGTCTAGGGAAATAAAAGCACCTTGTCACCACCACTAGTTGTAGTGCAATGTGCCTGTCAGGCCGGAACCAGGGTCCAACGGTCCAGCGACCACACAGCCAACAAACAACATCCAACAAGAGTTGCCGACGGCACAGCCCTACACAGTGTCGGATTCTCCCTTTCCCTTTCAGTGGGTTTGCGGCCCACAGTAGCTCAAATACCTGATAGGGCCGGCAAAAGGAAGATGCCCGGCCCGGGATGAATGGTGGCACAGTCTTGTACAGGCAGCTGCTCGGCGAGGTCGAGGCGGTGATTAAGAAGCCGGGCCCGATGGGTCGTAAAGCCAATGCTCGCTGAGCGCCTGGTACACCTTATACCCTTGATAAGGTCTTCGACCGGGCGCCGCAACGCAGCCCGACGGGAATTAGCAAACACGTAGTAGCGCTACACCTCCGTACTGCCCGATGGCAAAGTACCGACACCGGAACGGTCGCAACCTGTATCCAATGGAACCAACACTGTCCTGTATACACAACAGACCTCCGAGGGAGACGTCGTTGCAACAGCCTCCGTCGGTGGACGTAAACAAGTAGCAGCGCTACACCCACGTGTCGCCCGATGGGTAAGACACCTACACCGGTCCGGTCGCAACCAAAGCCGATGGCACCAACAACAAACAAAAGCACCAACTGTAGTGCAATAAGCTACTTGGGAAACTGGAACGTTGGGTACTGTAGTCCAAGTTGGTGGACACAAGTGTGAAATGGATCACGATATTAACTAATTATTTAATTATAATTAGGTACCAATTAATTATTTAACATTAGATTTGATTTAGGATTTAGCGCCGAGAGCTACTGTAGTCGCTCCGGCGGGGCGATATATACCTTAGCCCTCTGACCACCAAGTCACTAAAGGTAACCCGAGTTGCCGGAGTTAGATCTCGCCTTCGTCGAAGACCGCTTCCGTTCACGCGACGCGCTTCACTTCTACGCTGCTAACGACATCCTCTATTCCTCGGGGTCCCCTTTCCTTATCCTTTTACCTTTTCTATCTCTTATCCCTATCCTTTTCTATCTCCACATCTATTTTCCCTTAATTGTGTTGGTTCCATTAGAGTCGGTTGCGACCGACCCGGTGTAGGCGTTTTAGCCATCGGGCAACACGTTGTGTAGCGCTGCTACTGTTTCAAGTTCCGTAAGAAGGCTGTTGTAACGACGCCTCCGTCGAAGGTCTTACTGTATAAGACAGAGTTGGTACCACCTACCGCGACCGCGATCGCGCTGGTGAGGGTGTTTTTAGCCATCGGGTAACACGTCGGTAGTAGCGTTGCTACACGGTTACGATCCCGTGGGGTAGTTCTGAACAAGTTCCCGTCGAAGACCTTGAATTATACCCAAGGTGCTGAAGACGCTCGTCGAGCATTGGCCTTACAACCCAGCGAACTGCGGATACGTTCTCGTACACAAGCCCGACCGGCACTCACCGAGCACTCAGGTCTTCACAAGTCTCTGCCACCATTATCCTCTCTGGCCGGGCATCTTTCCTTACCCCCCCGTCGGAGTTGAGCCACCGTTGGCCGCAAGCCCACACAAGGGGAAAGGGAGCCTCGAACGCTCCGTAGCGCGTGCCATCGGCAGTGGTTGTTTCTGTTGCTGTTTTTCTTCTTTTTGTTTGACAGTCGGACTGTGTTCGCGGCCTGTCAGGCACATTGCACTACACCAACACAAGAGCCCGATGACTACAGTCGTCACAATGCGGATCGCAATCAGGCACCGTGGAACCAACACAAGATAAGGGAATAGGAATAGAGATAGAAATAGAAATGGATAGGTGAAATAAAGGAAAAGGAAAGGGTGCCCCCGAGCGCAAAGGATAACGTAATCTGTGGTAAAAGGGAGCGTCTTGGGAAAGACGGACTTCGACCAAGGCGATATTCAACTCTGGCAACTCGGGTTACCTTTACTGACTTGGTCGTCAGAGGGCTAAGGTATATATCGCCCCGCCGGAGCCAGTACAGTAGCTCTCGGCGCTAGATCCTAGATCTAATCTAATGTTAAATAACCAATATGCAACTAATTAAAATTAATAATTAAAATAATAAAGTGAAATAATTTTCACTTGTCACCCCCCTCCACTTTGTCATACCCCTCAATTCCTTTTCTTTTCACCCCCTCACGGTGTAGTCGATTATTGCACTACATATCCCCTTCCGAGCGCTCTTGTACGCTGCTCTGCCATCGTATAATCTCCTCGCCGTTTCTCTCATAACCCTACACCGCCGTGTCCAGTAATCGGTGAATGTGCAAGAGCAAGACGGACCTCATGTTTCCTTCATCCCCGAGCCATTCGATTGGTGGTACCAAACGCAAACGCTACGGCGTGGGATTTTCTTCCACTTCCCACGACCCTCTAGGTCTTCCTTCCATCCCTCGATTACCCCCTGATTCCCAACATGCTGCCCCGTTGGCCACATCGATTCCGATCCTAACGCTCCATCCTCGCGTCGGTACCCTGCTGCGTCGGAGCTCCACGATAATGCCATGGCCCTTAATCCTGTGCTTTTTGCTTCCGCTAAATGGTTCTCTGTGATCGGTGTATGCGCCTTCGATGACATTGCTTACTCGTTCGCCAACGGCGCCGGTATGCCTCCAGGACAAATCCCACTTCAAGCTATCCGGTCTTACGATTGGTTGGCTCGCATCGCCATTCCTCCCTTCATCCTGTGTCACACTTCGCCTCGTGGTCGTGCGGTGTTATCCACCCGCTTCGTGACTGCTGTGTGCGACAGGCTTGAGCTGCCATTGACGCAGGATCTCATCCCTGAGGATTTCGGTTGTGACACGTGGCAGTTTCGCACCGATGGCGAGCGATCTTACCTCGATAACATGCTGGCGTGGACCTCCGATAACCTTCCTCGTGAAGCTAACCGCCTTTGGTTCAACCAACGGACCGTCTCGAGCGACGCTATGCTGTGGACCAACGCCATAATTCCGGCTAATTTCCGACTTATCAAGAGGGGTACCATCCCCTTCTTTCAGCACGCAGTGCCCTTCGAACGCCGTATTCGGCCTGACACTGGTCACTTTGTGGCCTACCAGATGTTGGAGGCGCGCGAAATCGCGAGGTCCCATTACGCGAATCGTTTTCAACGTATTCCGTCGTGGTGGAGCCAATTTGAGGTCAGCCAAGGCTGAGCTCGGCCCTGTGTACACGTACTACGGAAGGTATTTACGTGATCCTCGGCATGGCCTTTGGGTAGTCTTCCTCACTGAGTGGTGTACCAAAGTGGCAGTGACTCTCCTGTGGGAGACCTACGACTGCTGGAGGTTGTGGTACTTGCCTCCCCAGCTCATCAGCCTCATGCAACGCCTCGATTATTCGGTTCCCCTGGGCGGTGCTGATGCAGACACCGAACTGCATTCTCTCCTCGATAAAATAGAGGATGTCGATTGGGACTTGATACCGCGTCAAAATTCCTCTCGTTCCTTCGTCCGGCAACGCCCCTCCTTCTCTCCTAGTCGTGCTCATCGTGGTGCGCGGGACTACGCTTGGTTTAACCCCTGGACGGGATCTCGATGTTCTTGCGACGAGGCGCGTCTGAGTCGACAATATGGGAGTCAGACGCCTGTTCCGGTTGAAATACCCGTCTTCCTTGCGGATCCCCGCGAGCGCGACCTCTGTCCCAAAGTGCCTTTGCGTTCTCGCCCTGTGTTACCGGTATCACCGACTTCACTTCCTGTCGATCCGGCCGACCCCACTCTTCCCGTGAATGCTTCGATAAGGGCGACGAGAGCCTCTAGGTGCGAGGACGTCAAATCCCCTTTGCGGTCCTATTTACCTCCAGTGGCCAGGTGTCAACCTCTATCAGAGATGAGAGGAGTCCCCTCGTCAGCTAGCCGGACTGAAAGTTTGTCCGTGCGCGCAGCCCCAGAAAGGAAGGGAAATTCTTTTTCCCTTACCCCTTCGGTTCCTCCTCCACCTTCCTCCCCTGTGCACGTCCCAGCTCGTCCCCCTTCTCCTGCGGCTGTTCCGGTTGCCGCCCCCTTGTCACCAATCGTCGACGCAGTCCAATCGACCAGGGGAGGTTCGACCACTCCGTCCTCTCCAGATGGTATCAAAAAGAACGACGACGCCGCCCGCGTTTATCGCACATTGCTCTGTGCTCACGGAATAAACGAGGGGGCTCTTCGAGGAGCGTCTCTCACTGACCTGCGCGTACTTGCGCAGCTTGTCGTCTCACTTCCGAAGGAAAATCCTTGGGTGAATTGTCCCATTGACCCATTGCCGATGGTAGCGCCCTGCCGATCCATGTTCGGATCATTGTGCTCTGAGGGTGCCGTCTCATCGTCGACACTTCCCTTCGTTCCACCGAAAATAAATTGCCTTCCCTTTTCCTATCAACTTCCTTCTCTTTTTGAATTTTTCTTCTCTTTATCCAACACATACGTCATTCTTCTCCTCATTTTTCTTTTCCTCCTCTTTATCCGACGCTTTGACGGGGCCCACAAGCCCCGATATCCCCTTTTTCTTTAACTTGGAGGGGATTCCCTCTATGTCGGAGGGTGTGGTTGACCGCAGTTGCTCACGGTCGTTCCATCATCCTCGAGCGTGCATTTGCCCTGGTTTGAGTCATCGCTCACCTCCGTTAATGTTTTTCTTGAACCCCGGTCATTCCCCGAACGAGCAAGACAGCCCATGGCCTGACCAATTTCTCGGATTGATTCCTCCGTTCTCATCCTCATTCTCGGATCGTGCGGCTACCTCGTCGTTGGACTTTGTTGACGAGTTTGCTAGCACGCGTGTTCAGCATAACACAAGATTCCTCGTCCTGGTTCAGGCTCACTTCATACAGCCTCCCTCGTACGGCTGGTCGCAGTCGGCTCTTTTTGCAACAATTGGTATGACGTCATCGCCTACAATGGCCATGAGTGTTACACTCCATCATTCCCTCTTTCCTACTTCCGTCGCATGTGTTCCCTCTGTTTTCCAAACTTCCTCCTCTTTGAGCGAAGAGCCAGATATCTTCACAAAGTCCACATCCCTTGGATTTTCCTAATTTACACAACAGCAAAACGTTGCGAAAAGAACTGATGTTGACATAGAACATTCTATCTGCTAGACGCGGAAGGCTCAGAGTTCCAAATTTTCTCGTGGGGGGCCGCGACAGACTGCTCCAGCGTCTCAGTTCTCTCCCTCCGTATCCTCCATCGATCCGATCCGTCAAGAGCGTACTCACTACCAAATGCGTGTATCACCACTGGGGTCCGTGATCCCGGGAGGACTGCTTCTCAGGAAACCGTCACGGAGGCAGGGTGCATACGTGTTCCTTCAGGACAGTCATAATTTTCCCGAAGGGGTCCCCTGCAGACGGGCTTGCAATCGATCCCCAATGACAGAGTGGAAATGCGAGCACGACCGCAAAATACAGCCGTTGTAAGATAAGGTCCATGATCATTTCGCGGACTAACTGATGCGTTGCTCTGCTTGGGGTTCGTCCAGAACGCAACTGAGCACGAGCATCGATCTTATGCTCTCACTGTACACACCCAGTTGAGGCTGTGTCTGTTCGCTTTTTAACGCAACTATCAGCGGTCTCGGTGAAACCTGCATCAAGCCCTCGTCGGTCCGTCGTGTGGATCAAGCATTCGCGGATCGCGCTAAAGTTTCTTAGGTCGTCGTTCCTATTTTTCTTTCTTCTCGATTATCCTCTTCCTTGGTGTTTGCTAACCCTTGGGGACTCGCAGATCGGGGTACATCGTACCGATACGCTGCGCCACGTCGTGTCGTCGACATCAGAAACTAAAAAATAAAAGCAAAAACAAAACAGAGATTGAAACCGAATCCGACTACACAACTGGAATACAATCGGTTGACCTCCTTGATGACGGCGTCGAGCAGATTTTCGGTATGGACGTCGAGAAAAGAAAAACAAACGATTCGCCCACTCCGGGCAGTGTATGTCCGCTTGCATTTTCTCGATGAGTGACTTACGGAGCGGCGTCCGCTGTACGGGGTCATGCTCCTGTCTTCACATAACAAATAAATAAAACGAGGCAGAATAAAATAGAAACGGAAGGGAGTGAAACACCCGAGGAAACAAACGAAGGTCCTTCATGAGTCAGGGGGCGATTCGCTTGCGCGCAGGGGACATGGGAAAGGAGTGAGGTCTATCGGTGTTGACCGGGCGACGGCTGCAATCTCGGTCAGCAGCCATCTTCGTAACTCCGGATCTGTCGTCGACAGTAATTCTTCTCCGCTCGACGAGCGAGTGTCCGTCGGTTTGTGGGGTGTAGTTAGCGTCCTGCCCGGGTGACCGGGCTTGAGTGCGGATAGACTTCGGTGTTTGTATCGTCGGCTGTGGCCGGCGACAACAAATCTGCTGCAACTCCTTTGGTTTCTTGATCTGAATTAAAATTTCGCGTCATCCCCTGTATCTCACTTCTGCTCGGGCACCACTCGTCCTTTGTCCACTCGTGAAAAAACCACAAAAAGCACTTTCCTTTCAAATTATTACAAGCGGGTGTGGATCCTTGATCCAAGCGTTCCATCGCGTGCGCCTCACTGCAACGCGTGATCATACGTAATTTGCGCAATGCCTCATCCGAGGATACAATTTTACTCCAATTCCTCGAAAACGTGTTGCACGTCAGTGCCATTATGGGAAGCGTTGCAAAAAGGGACTGCCAGTTTCCTCCCGCTCTCATGTCTTCTATCTTCAACCGTTGCGGTCCGTCGCTTCCTCAAACTTCTGACTTCTTTGCTGGCTCTCCTCTGCATTCTTTCTTGACAACAGCTTTCCAGGTACCGCGTGCGCGACTTGCGCCGGCAGGGGCAACCGTTTCCTTCGGAAATACGTGACTGCTGTGCTACGAGGTAACTGCTCAATGGGCTTACACGTCGTGTCCTCGATGGTATACCCATACCATCTCACTTTGAGAATTAATTTCTCCTCGTCGTAGGCGTGGTCCACGATCTTGTCGATCACATACTCTTGACTCTCGGCTCCTTCTTCCTGCGTGTCCGACTGTCCTTCTCCCTTCCGAAGAGATAGCGATTCATCCTCATCATGCTCTTCCGAACCTCCCATCTCTTGTAGATCGAGCGGGATGCCCGCAGCTTTCTGATTTATTAACGGTCCGTCATCCGTCCTATCCTTCGCTTGCGCGGCAGGTTCTTCTCGTCCCCCACCTCGATATAGGAACTGTACCGCTTGTCGTAGCCCGATTATCGGCGTGTAGTCTATGGGACTAGGGGCTCATTCGACTCTATCTCGCGACACGCGCTCTTCTTGGTCGCCTATAACAATGACGACCGTATTCTCAGTTGACTCCTTCACTTGATACGGACCCAAACCCACTTGTGCCAACTTATGTTTCGGCTCGGTGGCCGTGCCTTGCTCTTTCCGAAGGAATACGTATGATCCTGAAGGGATGTCATACCTCAGTTTGCGGAGCCGTGCGTCAAAGTTTCGCTTGTAGCGCGCTTGTTCTTTCCGCAAGCTCTTATCAGCGCCTTTCATCAGGCTTTCCAACCACGACTGCCATTTCAGGTAGTACGCTCGATTCGAGCTAAATCCTTCCAAACTTGGCTGTGCTCGTAACGCAATGCTTCTCGGCGCCCGAGCTAACACCAGCTCGAAGGGCGCGATGTTCGTAGTCCGATGAACTTGCGTGTTGTAGGCGAACGTCACAGCGTCGCTAAATAGGTCCCAGTCCTTCGGATGTTCTCCAACATATTTTCGCAACGGGGAAGTCAGCGTGCGGTTAAACCTCTCAACTTGGCCGTTGGCTTGCAGGTGGTACGTAGTCGTGAACACATTGCGTATGCCGAGAATTCGGCAGACGTTCTGGAAGAACCGGGCCGCGAACTGTGTTCCATTGTCGGACAGCAGCTTGACCGGCGGTCCGTACACGAATACCCAATGGTGAACGAAGGCTTGTGCGATGTGCGCAGCTGATATCTTCTTCAACGGTACGGTCCGTACCAGTTTCGAGTATCGATCGCTGATCATGAAAATATACCAATTTCCTCGTTTAGTTGTAATTAGCTCGCCGAGTATGTCGATGGCAACAAACCCCAGCGGAGCTTTGGGCGTGAACAGCTTCATTTCCTTCGTGTTTCTTCTTAACTTCACTCTTTCCCGCGCACATGCGGCGCAATTCTTGGCGACTGCGTACCAGTCTAGGGCCATCGTAGGCCAGTAAAAATATCTTCTCAATGTCTTGTACAGTTTCCTGCCTCCAGGATGTCCTGCCAATTTTGCGTAATGGCTTAACCCAAGGACGCGGTACCTTAATGATTGTGTTATTACCACTTGGACGAACTCTGCCGCGGTACGGCATAGAGTTCTTTCGAGTTCCTCGGTCTCCGTTGTGAACGTGCGCGTTTTTCCCGCGTCCATCTCTTCTTTGATTCGGCTGCAGAAGGGGTCGACGGCTCGCTCGCGAATGAGCTCCTCCGCAGTGACAGCTTGGAAGTAATCGAGGCGATCATAGGTGGCCCCCTCCTCAAGAGAGATGATGTCGTCCAGCCTTTCAAAATCGTCCTCTTCGTCTTCTGTAGCGTCGGCCGGTTCGGCCATAAAGCATGGGATTTCGTCGTCGATTTTGTCGACGGTTTCTCCTGCAGTCCGTAATCTTGAGAGGGCATCAGCTTGACTGTTGGCCTTGCTCTTCTTGTAATTGGTTTCGAAATCAAATTCCGAGAGGCGGAGCCTCCATCGAATTAATCTCCCGCTGGGGTTGGTTACGTTCATCAACCACCTCAATGAGGCATGGTCGGTATGCACAATGAAGTGCTCGCCATATAGATATGGTCTTAGAGTCTGTACGGCCCAAATTACCGCTAGACATTCTTTTTCTGATACGAAATAGTTTCTCTCGGCTGCGGCTAACGTTCTTGAAAAGAACCCGATGGGTTTACGTTGCGCATCCGGATGCGTTTGAAATAATGCAGCGCCGATTTGATAGTCGCTTGCATCGGTGTCTACCGAGTAGGGTAGGTCTTTCTTCGGCAGCGCCAACACCGGTGGCGCCAAGATTGCGTCTTTGAGCTTATGAAAAGCTTTTTCGAATAGTTCGTCGAATCCTTCCAACTGGACCGGTTGTCCTTTCTTCAGTAGTTGGTTTAGAGAATGCGCAATTTTTGCATGATGCGGAACGAACCTGCGGTAGACATTGGAAAGTCCCAGGAAGCTTCTAAGATGTGTCTGCGTTTGAGGGTACCCCACTTGTTCCAATGCGGCGGTTCGCGCGGCGTCAACTTCGAGCGTACCTGGCTGAACGACGTGGCCCAGGTACTTGATCTTTTCCACGAAAAATTCGCACTTGCGAAGCTTGAGCTTCACACCTGCCTTCTCCAATACAGAAAGTATTTCGTCAACGGGGATGAGGTGCTCCTCCCAGGATTTGCTGAAGATGATGATATCATCTGGATATACCAGACAGCATTTCCAACGGAACGGAGAGAGCAGGATATCCATGGCTCTCTGGAACGTCGCTGGCGCGTTGGTAGGCCCGAAGGGCATTCGTGAGAATCGGTACAAACCTGAGTGACACGAAAATGCGGTTTTGTCGCGGTTGCTTTCGGGAATTGGCATCTGCCAGTACCCGGAGATGGCGTCTAGCGCGGAGAAGACCTTGGTGTCACCAAGCGAGTCTAAGCACTCATCCATGCGCGGCAGCGGGTATGTGTCCTTCACCGTCACTGCATTCAATCTTCTATAATCGACGCAGAAGCGCATTGAACCGTCCGGTTTCGGCACCAGCAACACGGGCGGCGCCCATTATGACTTTGCCGGCTCAATTACTCCTGCCTCTAACATCTTCTGTACTTCTGCATCTTCTTTCTCGCGAGCCTTAGGCCTGGCCCGATACGGGGCTTGCGCAATTGGTCTTGTGTCCGGGACCAATTCGATTCGGTGGACCATGGTGTTAATTTCACCAAGGGTCCCATCCCACAAGCGGGAATATTTCTTGAGCATCCGACGAAATCGCTAGCGCAGCGGGTCCGGGACGTGGCTCAGGTCGGGTTCATCGACGTCCGGCGGTGGAGGCTCGATCCGTCGTTCCGGCTTCGCAGTTGCCAACGCGGAGAGCCCATCCAACCGTTCTTCTCGCGGATCTTTCGGGTTTTGCTCTGATAAAAATTTAACGTCGCCCGTAGGCGACGGAGTAGAATTAGGAACTCCTTCCTCGGTTATCTCTTGTACTCCAAGTACCTCACCAATGGTGGTTTGGTTTGCGAACGCGGCTCGCGGATGCGACAAAAGTTCGGCCACCACCTGGCCTTTTTGTAGCCTGACAGAGTACTTCCTAAAATTCGCAACGAGCAAACGGAATGGCCTGTCAGGCTCAACCTGGACGACACCATTCGTGCTCACTAAGCCGTGTCTTTGATATAACGTTGAGTACGGCTGGAACACGATTAAACCAGTCCTCTTCGAGGTGCATTCGACGACGCGTTGCGTCCCTGGCTCAATAGTCGTGGCTCTTGCCACCTTCACTCTGAGGGAAATTCGTTCTCCTTTCTTCTCTTCCTGGTGCTCTCCTGGGACCAGAGTCTTCTTTCCCTTTCTCGGCGAGAACTTCCTTATAATCGGAACTTCCGAGAAATCTGCCAACTCCACAGTCTTCTTACGAATATAGATTGCTTCCACAAACCGATCACAGTAGTCTGCACCTAGAATTAGGGGGACTGCGAGTTTTTCGCAAACTATGAATTCGGCTGAATCCACGAAACGTCGAAGTCTCACAGGTATTTTGAGTGCACCTAGCGTTCGGAGTGGCCTATTACTCGCATCGCCGATATCTTGGGTCGGTCCGAAAGACACAAGAGTTTCTATTCCTGCGGGAAGCTCGGATCTCCGGATGAGATTAGGTCCCGCGCCGGTGTCCAACACGGACAGTACACGTCTCATCAATCCGACCGTCGGTCCAATGTCCGCGAAGACTTTGTAGTTTTTCTTGGCAAGGACTAAAATCTTCTCGGGACATTCCTCGCGCTTGACCCTGTACCAGGGGCGTCGGACTTGCTCCAGCGGATCGTCCTTGACTCCTCGCAGAATCTTCTTGACCCCAATAGGTCCTTTCGGTTTATCGACGATTCCAATTGTCTCCTCGTCGTTGACTGCCTCCTTCGCTAAAGGCGGGGAACGGGACTGGGTCCCGGACATGGTTCGCCGGACACATGTCTCTCCTTTCGAATTATTTGAGATTCCCCCCCTTAGTTTTCCTATCGCTGCGGGTTTCTTCTCCAGTCCCACGACGGCCCTGTAGTGCACTGTACTCGGTACCGGGACAGCTGTCTTATTCTCGCCAAAATCGCGCTCGCCATCACCACGTGTACCACGGGAACACGTGGACTCCCCTGCCGCTCTACCGGACCTCCCTGTGGACACGTGTAATCCCTTCGCAACCCATAGGGCCTATGGGGGCTGTACTTGGTCCCCTCGGGGCTACACCAGCTATTTCCTAGTTATTCTAATTTACAGTATAATTTAGCGTCGGCATTACGGCGACGGTGGACTATATAGTCAACCCGATAATCAAAGTAAAGAGGCACGAAGCCTCGGGTTTTTTACCTTGGTTTCTGGATTCCAGGTTGTAGCCTCGACTCGGTACTGGCTCACCCATACCGACCGAGCCATCTACACCCCTGGAATCCCAACTGCCTTCCCCGCGCGCGTCGACCCAACCGCGCGAGCGCTACGTTAACTACGGTGCTGCCCGTTCTGTTAGTCTGTTTTTCCTTTAATTCTTCCTCCTTATTGCTGATTCTAGTTCTACCTTTCTACCGCGCAAGCCGCGCCTGGATCCCGGTTCCGGTCATCCACCGGGTGGTCTCCTGATTTCCCTTACGCGTACGAACGCGCGTCGCTCTGCCTACAGGCGCCACACGTGGATGTAGGGCACGACAGGCCCCGTGACCGGCCTTCCTGATGTTCGGTTCGAACCTTCGGCAGAGGCACTCGGTGTGCTCGCCGTCTGCGATTCGAACCATTGTTTTACAGGTAACTTGTCGACGGAATTCCCAACCTCTCCATCGGGGAGAACGCCTCGTAGTTCTTCAGAACTCGGGGCATCTCTCGGAACGAGAGCAAACACGTAGGCGCTCCGTGGCCCTTCTCGTAGCAATGGTAGCATACGAGGCCATGCTTCTTCGGAGGGTACGGCGACCTTAGCGGTCCTCGGGCCGTCGACCGGCCCGTCCAGCCCGGTCTTCCGAAGGCCGTACCCTTGTTTTCCATCGGAATTCTTGGCGCTGGCGTGTGTCCGCGCCCTCGAAACGCTAACACGGGATCCGTGGCTTCTGCATACGAGTCCGTCGTATACGTAGGCGTCTGTAGCGTAGACATCCCACAAGCCCCGTGCTCCTCGTCTCCATATTCCTCCGATGGGTCATAAAAATCGCCCTCGGCGACCAATGCTCCTCCGTATCCATTTTCTTCCTGATCAACAGTACTAGGTCCTCTGGACGCCGACAGTGAGTCCGCCAAGTGAACAGCGCCGCGGGTTTTTCGCGTGTGGTGCGAAGGCTTCTGCTTTCTCCCATCCTTAGCTTTGCTGGCGCTTGGATGGTGACTCTCTTAGTCTTCCTCTCCTTGGCGCGGCTCGCCGAGCCATGCGCCTTCGCGTAATTAACTAGTCTCAAAAAAGAAACGTCCCGATTGTCTTGTCGGTATTGAGATACCATCGGCTTGATACTCGAATCGAGTCCTTCAATAAATATCGTCATTTGATCTTCCATCGAATATACGTTTCCACATCGATTGCTCGCGTCCGTCAGACAGATATAAAATTCCATCTCGTCTTCAGACGGTAGCTGCTGTGCTTCCCGTAAAGCCAGTACGGCTTGGCGGATTCCCTCATCGGTGGCGAAGCTTCGCAATAGCCACTGTACGGCCTCCGGCCAGACGGATATTTTCCCATGGTGGGACCCCGCCGTTTGTGACACCGAAGTGTACTGTCTCAGGGCGATTCCGCTGAGGAACTCCGGTAGCAAGCGGATCGCTTGGCCTTCGTTCATCTCCTGGTTGTCGAATTCTTGGACTACCTTAGCTAAAAAGTCTAGAACTAATACGCCATCTTCTCCTGTGAACGTATTGTCTCTCTTCACCTTTGGCGGTATGTCTCTTCTGATCTTTCGCACGGCGGTCCGCCGCTTGCTCGACAAATGTGTCTGCGGGTTCCGCAGGCGGTACGTCCTGTACGAAAGCGACTTCTTGAAGAGATGGTTGATCGGATTTAATTCCTCCAACTCCTCCCATCGCGGTCTGCGCCGCGTCGCGATGTCTTCTGGCTCCGCTTCCTTGTGTCTTCGCGAGGCGAACGAAGTGACTCCGCCTCTTTTAGAGCTCTTCTTATTTGACGAAATTCCATTTCTTTCTGTCGATCTTCGGTCAGAATTTCTTGAATGGTTCGACGAGCCGTCGTCACCATTTTCTTCTAAAACATTCGACTCCGAATTGGAGTCGCAATTTTCGCGGTCGTCACTACAGTGGATTTTTCTTCTTCTTTCGGCCTTTGGCCGACTCCGGGCTCTTCCACTTGGAGTCCCGGATCCGGGCTGACTTCCCCTTCTTTGTTGGACTGTCCAGTTCTTCTCCGTCGGAGAGCGGTCCCTCGTCCAATCTTGGTTCGGCCCGGCCCGCAGCTTGCTCAAGGTCCTTGAGTCGTCGCGAAGCGCGGTAGAACCGGTCGTCGATGCTGTCCCTTGTCTTGGCCAGCGTTTCCACGGCCTGATTTGCGTCTCGCTGCGCTTCTTTCGCGGCGAGCTTTAGCGAATCCAGCACTTCGGATCTCGGCCCGGGGACGCATCGGTACTTAAATTCTCAACGAGAACCACACGGGCTGTCAGCTCTTCAAGCACAGCGTGGAACTCGGATTTTAGCAACTCCTGTTGCTTCTGAAAAATGCCCAGATGTTCGTCGAACTTGTTGTTCGTCTCCTGACGAATCTCCTCGCTCAATTTTTCGAACTTCTCTTCCAGGCCATTTTTCTCAACGGCTGTCCCCGAAGGGGACGCTTCTACAACTGGATCAGTAGCCGAATTTCCTTGGCTTCGTGTACGAGGTCCTCGCGGAATCCTCGACTCTTGAGCTGATCCAGCTCTTCTGACCCCAGGGCCGACGTCCTTGGGTTGGCTTGATGCCATGGTCCGCTCTTAATAAACGAGACCTATCGAAATAACTTACCTATTTCCGACTTCTGATTTCAGTTCCAGATTCTAGGTCGGGAGACCACTTATGTAGTGCAATGTGCCTGTCAGGCCGGAACCAGGGTCCAACGGTCCAGCGACCACACAGCCAACAGACAACATCCAACAAGAGTTGCCGACGGCACAGCCCTACAGAGTGTCGGATTCTCCCTTTCCCTTTCAGTGGGTTTGCGGCCCACAGTAGCTCAAATCCCTGATAGGGGGGGAACAAGGAAGATGCCCGGCCCGGGATGAATGGTGGCAAAGTTTTGTACAGGCAGCTGCTCGGCGAGTTCGGGGCGGTGATTAAGAAGCCAGGCCCGATGAGTCGTAAAGCCAATGCTCGCTGAGCGCCTGGTACACCTTATATCCTTGATAAGGTCTTCGACCGGGCGCCGCAACGCAGCCCGACGGGAATTAGCAAACATGTAGTAGCGCTACACCTCCGTACTGCCCGATTGCAAAGTACCGACACCGGAACGGTCGCAATCTGTATCCAATAGAACCAACACTGTCCTGTATACACAACAGGACCTTCGAGGAAGACGTCGTTGCAACAGCCTCCGTCGGTGGACGTAAACAAGTAGCAGCGCTACACCCACGTGTCACCCGATGGGTAAGACACCTACACCGGTCCGGTCGCAACCAAAGCCGATGGCACCAACAACCAACAAAAGAACCAGCACAAGAGCCCGATGACTCCAGTCGTCACAATGCGGATCGCAATCAGGCACCGTGGAACCAACACAAGATAAGGGAATAGAAATAGAGATAGAAATAGAAATAGAAATGGATAGGTGAAATAAAGGAAAAAGAAAGGGTGCCCCCGAGCGCAAAGGATAACGTAATCTGTGGTAAAAGGGAGCGTCTTGGGAAAGACGGACTTCGACCAAGGCGATATTCAACTCTGGCAACTCGGGTTACCTTTACTGACTTGGTCGTCAGAGGGCTAAGGTATATATCGCCCCGCCGGAGCCAGTACAGTAGCTCTCGGCGCTAGATCCTAGATCTAATCTAATGTTAAATATCTAATATGCAACTAATTAAAATTAATAATTAAAATAATAAAGTGAAATAATTTTCACTTGTCACCCCCCTCCATTTTGTCATATCCCTTCAATTCCTTATCTTTTCACCCCCTCATGGTGTAGTTGATTATTGCACTACACTAGTTCTTCGATGTAGTGCAATACAGGGCTCTACAGGGGGGTGAAGTGAAAGGAAAATAATTAGAGATGACAAGTAGTCCCGGATGGGGGACTGTAGTGCAATGCGCCTGTTAGGCAGAGACCAAGGTCCGGTAGTCCAACACAAACAACAGCAACCAAAAACAACAACTGCCAACGGCACACCGCTACGGAGTGTTCGAAGCTCCCTGTCCTCTTTAAGCGGGTTTGCGGCCCGCAGTAGCTCGGATCCCTGATATGGGGGGGGGCAAAGAGAAGGGCCCCGCCCGGGATCGGTAAATGGTGGTAGAGACTTGTAAAGGCAACTGCTCGACGAGTTCGGAGGGGTGTTTAGATAAACCTGGTCCGATGGGTCGTAAATCCAATGCTCAAAGAGCGCCTTGTACACCTTATACCCTTGATAAGGTCTTCGACGGGGACGTCGCAATGTAGCCCGTCGGGAAAGAAGAAAACGTAGCAGCGCTACACCGTCGTACTGCCCGATGGCAAAATACCCACAACGGATCGGTCGCAACCAGATTCCGATGGAACCAACACTGAGAAAAGCACCACTGGTGCACCAACACAAAAGCCCGATGGCGAATGACGTCACGTTGCGGATCGCAATCCTACAAGGTGGGACCAACTCAAGATTAAGGGAAATTAGGATAGGGAAATAAAGGAAAATTGATAAGGAAAAAAGGGGACCCCCGAGCGATAGAGGATGCCGTAGGCTTAGGTAAAAGGGAGCGTCTTGGTAGAGACGGACTTCGACCAAGGCGACATTCAACTCCGGCAACTCGGGTTGGTTTATTGACTTGTTCGGTCAAAGGGCTAAGTTATATAGAGCCCCGCCGGGGCGAGTACAGTAGCTCCCGGCTCTAGATTCTAGATCTAATTAGTAAATAAAATAAAATTAAATAATTAAAATAATCGTGCGCATCGTCGCACACGCGTGTCCCCCAACCCCGGACTACAGTATCCAGTTTTTTTCCTTTTTCACTTCCTTCCTCCCCTCCTACCCGAGACGGGTATTGCACTACATATCCCCCTTCTGAGCGCTCTCGCGCAGCTGCTTCACTCCCTTGCTTCCCAACTTCTTCCTTTTTCTTCCGACCATCGGTCGCCGCTCGCGTGAGAGTAAGAAGATCTCCATGTTTCCGTTATCGGATCCCACTGTCGGACATACCGCCCGCGGTCGCCGCGGTGTGGGCTTCACACACACGCCTTCCATTCCTAGCGACCTTCCTTCTATACGTCGACTTCCCCCGAACACCAACGTTCCTGAACCGGTCTTTCATCCCGATCTCCATCCTTCATCAGCCCCTTGTCGATACCCCTCACTAGCCGAGCTCCAAGGCAAATCCATGCGCAACTATCCCTTACTGTACGCGGCCACTCCTTGGTTTTCCGCCATCGACGTGCGCGACGTCACTAACATCGGGAGCGACTTTGCCGACGGTGCGGGGATGTTACCGAGTCACCTTCCCCTTCAAGCCATTTCCTCCTACGATTGGCGTGCCCGTGTCGCCATTCCCCCTTCTATCCTGCGTCGTTCCTCTCTTCGTGGCCGACAGGGCCTATCCCTGCGGTTCATGGAAGCCGTCCTCGACCGCCTCGACCTATCCCTATCCGATGCCCTCATCCCTCCGTCCTTCGGATGTGACACGTGGAGGTTTCGCACGGAGGGGGAGCGTGATTACCTTGACAAACTCCTCAGCTGGACACGGGGTAACCCCGTGCTCGAGGCGGACCGCCTGTGGCATAACCAACTGACGGTGACTAACGATGCCCTGTCATACACGCGCGCAATCCTCCCCCTCAATTTCCGATATACGAAACGCGGGAACATCCCCTTCTTCCAGCATACGGTCCGATTCGAGCGTAAGATGAGATCGGACACGGGATATTTCCTAGCTTACCAAATGGTTGAGGCGGGGGAAATTGCTCGGTCACACTATCCCAACCGGTACCAGCAACTCCCCTCGTGGTGGGGACAATTTGAGGTCTGCGAAGGGTTTTGGGCAGAGCTCGGTCCCATCCTTACCTACTTTGGAAGCCATCTCACTGATCCTCGTCACGGGTTGTGGGTTGTCTTTTTGACGGAGTGGTGCGTGAAGGTAGCCGCCACCTTGCTCTGGGAGGCGTACGATTGTTGGCGGCTTCGGTATCTTCCTCCGAAGCTCGTCGAGCTCATGTGCCTTTTGGACTATACTGTGCCCTTGGGCGGAGCAGACACCGACTTCGAACTGCACTCCTTACTCGAAAAGATCAATCAGGTCGACTGGGATGTTGTCCCCCCTATCAACTTATTCCGATCCTTCGCGAGGCGACGCCCGTCCTTTTCTCCCGGACGAAGTCACAGTGCGGCGGGTGACTTTGTCTGGTTCAACCCTTGGACATCCGCCTTGTGCTCTCCCTCCGAAGCGCGCCTCAGTCGCCAATTCGGCAACCAAGTTCCAACCCCTGACGTAGCTCCCATACGAGCCATAGATCCCCGCGCAGACGACGTTTGCCCCCGACCGTCTGCTCCAGATTCCCCTCTCCCTGCAGCCCCTGCCGCTGCTCCTCCTGCTGTCGATATCCCCTCGGCAGGGCATACCGAAACTCTGTCGGTTAGGGAAGCGTTGTCTTCCCCACCGTCCCCATCAATTCCCAAAAAGAGCGACGGAGCCATTGACATCTACTGCACATTGCTCTGCGCTCATGGCATCGAAGGTGAAGCTCTCCAAGGGGCTTCCCTCGATGATTTGCGAGTCCTTGCTCGACTCGTTACCTCACTCCCAAAGGAAAAATCCTTGGGTGTGCCGCCCCAATGACCTGCCGCTTAGAGCGACTTCCCGTGATCCGTTCTTGGATTATTACCCGTTTGGGCTGACGTCTGGTTATTGACGTCATCCTGTAGCTTTTGGATAATAAAATGAATCACCTGCGTATCCCCTGTTACCTTCACTTTCCTCCTCTTTTTCTCATGGATACCCACCTCGTCATAATCACGGTGGCACCCTTGTACCTCCTTCCTCCTTCTCTTCACCTCGCTACTTCCTCCTCTTTTTCTCTCTTTTTTTTTGTATGCGTCCCGCGTCTGCGGTCGCATCCCCATTCTGCCTTCTCCATTCTCTTTTCGTCGTGCGCCCCCGTCAACGCGGTCGCACCTCCTTATTGCCAGTTCCCTCCTCTTTTCCTTCTCCTTTCCTTTTCTTCGATTTTCTCCTCATCTCGTGCGTTCTCGAATTTTTCCTCCTCTTTTCTATGCCCTTACCATATCGATTGTGGGTCCCAAGTCGAGTCTACATCCTGGAAAAGGGGACAACGGTTTCACGAAGCCTTTGTATTTAAATTGATGTTCCTGTCGAGCGTGAGGAGACGCCCTCGTCGTCTGTGTCGGGTTCGCGTATGGGTCGACGTCCCCTACGGGCGACAAACTCGACAGTTGCGTCAACGTTTCCTCATATGGCCTCCTCTTTGTCTCAACTCCCTCCTCTTTCCATCCCATGTCGCTATTCGTGCAACGTCCTCATCCTCCCTTCGTGTCGGCGTCGTTCGTGATCCCGACGTCTCATGTCGATGACATCCATTCCGAAGTTATCCTGTCCGACGTGTTACTAAATCGCCACGCCCTCGCCTCTTTCGGTTGTTGCTTCAATTCATTCTCTATTGACGCTTGGATAATTCGTGCTACAGAGAAGTGTGACCCTCAGGATTTGGGTTCCCCCCCTGTCGGGGTCGTCAGTATTGACCTATGATGACATTTCGCTTCCCCAGCCGTTTTGGGGTGGAGGTGCGACAGCTACGTCAGCCGTCCCAACGCGAACATCGCGTGTATTTCAGTTGTTGATGGGGGTTTGCAGTCGTTGGGCTCGACGTATGGATGTCCCTGCGGGTACCCCCGCCTGTCACAAGTGTGACGATCTCACCTCCAACCCTTCCGCCAATTTCCTTCTCTTTTCACGATTGGCATCCCTGAATTCCTTCTCTTCATCTCGCAGCTGCGTCTCTAGCTGCGACGTAACCCTCCATCAAAGACGAATCGTCTTCCCAAAGCAACACGGCTCTGGTCATCTCTCCTGGGTTCACATCTCTACCCTTCAAAATAAAAAGTCGGAAGGTGCGTTGAAACATGTGTCTCCTCGGGACGCGTCTGTCTTTGGCGAGGACAGCTGTCCTCTGTACGACGTGTCACTGACTGAGCTGTGTGCGTGTGACCAGGGGGACTTTTTCGTATATGGGGTGACATCGTCCGTCCGGGCACTTGATGATAAACCCATCTTTCCTATCGCTGCTCGCAGCACTTACGGAGAATGTCGACGTAGTTGACCCCGCGGGTGTGATATCGTGATCTGGGTGTACCCCGTACCGTTGGTATAAGTACGAAGCTGTCCCTCTTTTCCCTGCATTGTATAGTTGGGGTTAACCGTCAGTGGGCACCATTCTGTTCAATAGCAAGTGGCCCGTCTCGCGTGTTGCCATCCTGGCCAAGGGTTATGTTCGGACGGACCCACGACGTGGGTGAGTGTAGAATCAACGATTTCCCAAGCATTTATGCTTCGATGATACCAGCATTGGCCAGAAGGCGGCGAAGAGCGAGTGACTTTGTCAGTTCATAATGGCCCTCGTCGCGAAAGCCAGAACATTGATCTTCCTTCCCTGTCGCCTTTCCCTTGAAGTATCGTCTCTGACAGACGGCAACTTGTGACGTCAAAAGAAAGTCTCAAAAAGAAAGGATCTCCCTTCGTATGTAAACATCCCCACACCTGTGCGTCGTCATCCTTCCTTTGCTTCCTTCTCTTTTCGTAGTACGTCCTCCTTGTTTCTCTTTCCTTCTGGTTCCGATCCCCTTTGTCAGACAGCACGAGTTCTACTTGATTTCCACGACCGACCAGACGACGTACCACGTCTGGATTGCCGTCGTGCGACAATTTGTGGTCGATCCCCCATTTGCTCGTGGGGGTCTTCTCCCTCCTGATCCTTATGAACTTGCTAATCGACCTCCGCTGTACGGGGTCGTCTCCTCGACTTCACACAAAAAAATAAAACATTACACCGAAAACAAAAAAACAGACACAACACAAAAAAACAGACACAACAGAAAAAAGAAGACAAAGAGAGTATGGAAGAACGGAAAAGTAGCTATAGCAGTCAGCTTGTAAGTATGTCGTTCGTAGTATAATGACGTGTGGGAGCATCGATGTGGCTGGATACTGCGTAATCCGCAGGGTTGATTCCTCCTCTTTTCATGGTATTGATAATAGAAAATGGACGACGTCGATCGAATGAGTGATCAGGCCAGCAGAATATGAGTCACACTCATAGAGGGGCGCGGGATCGTCTATTTTCTTCACGCTGCGAGCTTCTTGTTCTCGTTAGGCCGGGGGAGAGAATCCCCCGATGTGCGCTTGACCAAATGTGGTGCCGGACGGCCTCGGATACTCGTGCCTTTGGCTATAGCAAGCGACACCCCAAGCGACGTTCTCGTATGACCGACAAGTTCCGTACCTTCCCTTAATTTTGATTAAAAGTTTGAAGGCTGACCAGTGTTCGATTTTCGATTTTCTCCGCCCGTCCAGCAGCTCCCTGCTGGCATCCCCGTTTTTTTTGATTAAATCATGCCCCACGAGGGCGTGTCACTGATCCAAGCGTCCCTTCACGTGTGTGCGGCGGCAACGCGTGATCGTATCCAAGGAGGTGTATTACCTCAGCCTGAGACTACAGTAAATTTTTCCATTTCATGGCATGGCAGCGCACGCTGCTTCATTCATGTGAGGGGGTCCGATGCAGAATCGCCTATCTCATTCCAGTTTCCTTCTCTCATTTCCTGTGATTGCGATGCCGGCGTCTATCGCTACTCTCTCTCTCCGCGGTGCGCTTCACATCGTCCACGTCCTCTTGATTCGTCTCGTTCACGTGCGCGTGCCCGCGCATTTCAACTGCCTCTTTTCCACACCTTCTCGTTCTTCCTGCGCGGGACAGCATTCCGACCGACTCGGCGTTATCCCTTTTGGTTCCCCCCCGAACTACGGGAGGTTGTCTTGTCGACAGGAATTTACCCTCTCTCGCTTCCGTGCGCGTTCTTCTGCGCGATACAAAACAAAAAAAAGAATTGACGACAAAAGAATCAGACAAACGCTAGGCGTGGTATCGCACGATCGATCGCTGTACGTCCACGACGTTCCCATCAGGGCTTCTATTCGACTCATTCTGGGCGTGGGCGACACCGGTGGTGTGTTGCCGGCCGTCCCAGTCTCTCGAACTCGACTTCACGCCTTTCTTAACGCCCTATGCCTCTCAATCGTCGGTGCCGTTCCCGGATCATTGTTAAAATTCACACAACCCTTCTGTGTTCCGCGTTTTTCCTCGCGACACTTGTCTCTCTGAACTTCCTTCACGTGATCCGTCCTCTCCTTCCTCGACTCGAGATACAGCGTGTAGCCTTAATCACGATCGGCGGTTCGCAGTCCCTTGTTGCCCTTGGGCGCCTGTCGTGTTCTTCTGCTATTATGCACGATCCTTCCGGAATGACCGACCTAGGTGCGTCTCGGGAAGGGAAAACAAACATAAAAAAACAAAACAACCAAAAAAAACAAAAACGAAACAGAATAGTTAAGAAGGTAAAACATAGGAAACTGGTTGCGGCTCGCGTCTTCTTTTCGCTTTCCATCATCACATTGCGTATGGAGCTCATCCTGGTCTCGCGCGTGCGACTTGCGGCGGCAAGAGTAATTTCTTCCTTCGGAAATACGTGACGGCCGCACTGCGGGACAATTGCTCAATGGGCTCCCACGTCGCGTCCTCGGGCGCATAACCGTACCATTCCACCTTGAGAATCAAATTACCATTTTGATAATCGTGGTCGACGACCCGGTCGATTACATATTCCGTGTTCTCTGTTTCCTCTCCTTTCTCTGAACTGTTTCCTTCCCCCTTCTGAAGATCTTCCAACTCGTCCTCTTCTCTGGACGTTCCGAGCTCGCGTAGGTTTGGAGGTGTCTCCGCTGTCGGCGTTTGACCAACTAAATTATCCTGGTCCCCCGTCGTAGGCGCACGGGTGTGAGGACGTTCCTCGTCCTCCGTTGCCTCTCCTTCTTCGTTTAACTCCGGCTCTCCCAGGAACTGTAGCGCTTGACGTAGGCCGGTTATCGGCGCATGGTCCATTGGGCTTGGGGCTAATTCCACCCTGTCTCGTGATACGCGTTCCTCCTGATCGCCAATGGCAATGACTACCGTATGTTGATCCGATCTTCTGACCTCATAAGGCCCTGTAGCGACTTGTGCGAGCTTATGTTTCGGTTCGCTAGCCGTGCCCTGCTCCTTCCGGAGGAACACGTAGGACCCTGGTGGGATCTCGTATTGCGGCTTGCGAAGGCGTCCGTCGAAATTTCGCTTGTATCGGGCTTGTTCCTTTCGCAAACTTCTATCGGCGCTTCGCATTAGGCTCTCCAACCACGACTGCCATTTCAGGTAGTATGCTCGTGACGAGCTGAAGTTCTCCAAAGTTGGTTGCGCTTGTAACGCAATGTTTCTCGGCGCCCGAGCCAACACCAGCTCGAAGGGCGCAATGTTCGTAGTTCGATGGACTTGTGTGTTGTAGGCGAACGTCACAGCGTCGCTAAATAAGTCCCAGTCCTTGGGATGCTCTCCAACGTATTTTCGCAACGCGGAAGTCAGCGTGCGGTTAAATCTCTCAACTTGGCCGTTGGCTTGCGGGTGGTACGTAGTCGTGAACACATTGCGTATGCCAAGAATTCGGCAGACATTCTGAAAGAACCGGGCCGTGAACTGTGTTCCATTGTCGGACAGCAGCTTGACCGGCGGTCCGTACACGAATACCCAATGGTGAACGAAGGCTTGTGCGATGTGCGCAGCTGATATCTTCTTCAACGGTACGGTCCGTACCAGTTTCGAGTATCGATCGCTGATCACGAGAATATACCGATTTCCTCGCTTAGTTGTAATTAGCTCGCCGAGGATGTCGATGGCGACAAATTCCAGCGGCGCTTTGGACGTGAACAGCTTCATTTCCTTCGTGTTTCTTCTTAACTTCACCCTTTCCCGCGCACATGCGGCGCAATTCTTCGCGACTGCATAGCAGTCTAGGGCCATCGTAGGCCAATAAAAATATCTTCTCAAAGTCTTGTAAAGTTTCCTGCCTCCCGGGTGGCCTGCCAATTTTGCGTAGTGGCTCAACCCTAGGACGCGGTCCCTTAACGATTGTGGTATTACCACTTGTAAAAACTCTGCCGCGGTACGGCATAGAGTTCCTTCGAGTTCCTCGGTCTCCGTGCTGAACGTTCTCACCTTTCCGGCGTCCATTTCTTCCTTGATGCGGTTGCAGAAGGGGTCGACGGCTTGCTCGCAAATGAGCTCCTCCGGAGTGACAGCTTGGAATTGATCGAGGCGATCAGGGGCGGTCCCCCCCTCAAGAGCGAGGATGTCATCTGCCGCGTCAATACTTTCCTCGTCCTCCACTGTACCCTCGGCCGGTTCGGCCATAAAACAAGGGATTTCGTCGTCGATTTCGTCGACGGTTTCTCCTGCGGTTCGCAACCTTGACAAAGCGTCCGCCTGACTGTTAGCCTTTCCCTTTTTGTACTTGATTTCAAAATCGAATTCCGAGAGGCGGAGCCTCCATCGGATTAATCTCCCGCTGGGGTCGGTTACGTTCATCAACCACCTCAATGAGGCATGGTCGGTATGCACGACGAAGTGCTCGCCATATAGATATGGTCTTAAGGTCTGTACGGCCCAAATTACCGCTAGACATTCTTTTTCTGATACAGAATAGTTTCTCTCGGCTGCGGCTAACGTTCTTGAAAAGAACCCGATGGGTTTGCGTTGCGCATCCGGGTGTGTTTGAAATAGTGCAGCGCCTATTTGGTAGTCGCTTGCATCGGTATCTACCGAGTAGGGTAGGTCCTTCTTCGGCAGCGCCAACACCGGCGGTGCCAAGATGGCGTCCTTGAGCTTATGAAAAGCTTTCTTGCACGGTTCGTCGAATCCTTCCAACTGGACCGGTTGTCCTTTCTTCAGTAGTTGGTTTAGAGGATGCGCGATTTTCGCATAATGCGGAACGAACCTGCGGTAGACATTGCAGAGTCCCAGGAAGCTCCTGAGCTGTGTCTGTGTTCGCGGGTACCGCACTTGTTCCAACGCAGCGGTTCGCGCGACATCGACTTCTAGCGTACCTGGGCGGACGACGTGGCCCAGGTACTTGATCTTTTCCACGAAAAATTCGCACTTGCGAAGCTTGAGCTTGACACCTGCCTTTTCCAATACGGAAAGTATTTCATCCACGTGCACGATGTGCTCCTCCCACGACTTGCTAAAAATGATTATGTCGTCTAGGTACACCAAACAGCATTTCCAACGGAACGGAGAGAGCAGGATATCCATTGCTCTCTGAAACGTCGCTGGCGCGTTAGTTAGCCCGAGGGGCATTCTTGAGAAGCGATACAGTCCTGAGTGACCCGAAAATGCGGTCTTGTCGCGGTCGCCCTCAGGGATAGGCATCTGCCAATATCCCGAAATCGCGTCCAACGCGGAGAAAACCTTGGTGTCACCAAGCGAGTCCAGGCACTCATCCATGCGCGGTAAGGGGTACGTGTCCTTCACCGTTACTGCGTTCAGCCTGCGGTAGTCTACGCAAAAACGCATTGACCCATCCGGCTTTGGCACCAGCAACACAGGCGACGCCCATTCTGACTGCGCTGGTTCTATCACTCCTGCCTCCAACATCTTCTGCACCTCTGCATCTTCTACTTCGCGGGCTCTAGGTCCGGCCCGATACGGGGCTTGTGCGATGGGGCGAGTCTCGGGTATCAACTCGATCCGATGGACGGTGGTATTAATTTCGCCAAGCGTCCCATCCCACATCCTTGAATACTTCTTCAACATCCGACGGAACCGCTCGCGCAGCCGTTCCGGCACGTGGCTCAGGTCGAGGTCCTCCACGTCCGGCGGTGGCGGCTCAATCCTGCGTTGCGGCTTCGTAGATGCCGACGCGGAGAGCTCTGCCGACCGTTCTTCTGGCTGGTCCTCGCGCGCTTGATCCGACGGTTCGCCTCTTGTCTCGCCCGTAGGCGTCTTTGGGGAATTACGAAAATTCTCCTTCTTCCTTTCTTGAATTCCGAGAACTTCACCAATGGTGGTTTTGCTCTCGAGCGCGGCTCTCGGGTGCGGTAATAATTCTGCCACCACTTGGGCTTTTTGCACCCTGACAGGGTACGTCCTAAAATTCGCAACGAGTAAACGAAATGGCCTGTCAGGCTCAACCTGAACGACACCATTCGTGCACATCAACCCGTGCCTTTCGTACAACGACGAGTACGGCTGAGCCACCACCAAGCCCGCCCTCTTCGAGGTGCATTCCACGACGCGTTGCGTCCCTGGCTCGATAGTTGTGGCTTTTGCTACTTTTACCTTAGGGGAAATTCGCTCCCCGTTTCCATCATTCTCGTCCTCTCCCGCGACGAGATTCTTCTTCCCTTTTCTCGTCGAGAACCGCCTAACTATTGGAACCTCCGAGAAATCCGCCAACTCAACCGTTTTCCTCTTTGGATAAATTGCTTCCACAAACCGGTCACAGTAGTCCGCGCCTAGAATTAGCGGGACGGCTAGTTTTTCGCATACAATAAACTCGGCTGCGGCCACAAATTTTCCAAGCCTCACAGGCATTCTAATTGTGCCGAGAGTCCGGAGTGGCCTATTGTTCGCGTCGCCGATATCTTGGGTCGGTCCGTAGGACACTAGAGATTCCATTCCAGCTGGGAGTTCCGATTTTCGCACAAGGTTTGGTCCAGCGCCGGTGTCTAAAACAGACAACACCCGGCTCATCAATCCAATTGTGGGTCCGATGTCCGCGTAAACTTTGTAGTTTTTTCGCGCAAGAACCAAAATCTTCTCGGGACACTCCCTTCGCTTAACCCTGTACCAGGGTCTTCGAACTTCTTCCAGCGGATGATCTCGGGCTCGGCTCAGAATTTTCTTGACTTGAGCTGGCCCTCTGGGCTTATCCACCAATCCAACAACCTCCTCCTCGAGGCCTGATTTTTCCTTTAGAGACGGGGAACGGGGCTGAGCCCCGGGCACAGTACGTCGACCCTGTGCCTCTCGCGACTCATGCGAGATTCCCCTCTCTAGTTTTCCGGCCGCTGCGGGATCCTTCTCACATCCGACGGCGCAGGCCCCGCGGTGGGCCCTCTGAAGGGTTGGTTCGACCTCGGCGTTGAAGCACTCGGCGTGCTCGCCGTCTGCGAATCGAACCAATTCTTGACCTTCAGGTAACTCGTCGAGGGTATCCCTAACCTCTCCATCGGAGACAACGCCTCATAATTTTCCAAAACTCGGTGCATTTCCCGGAGGGAAAGAATGCACGTTGGCGCGGCGTGCCCCTTTTCATAGCAATGATAGCACACCAGACCGTGCGTCTTGACGGGATACGGCGTCCTAGGTCCTCCACGAGCCGGCGGCCTTCCTTGACGTTGCGGCCTTCCCATCCAGCCCGGCCTTCGAAACGTCGTACCCTTGTCTTCCATCGGAATGCGCGGCGCCGGCGCGTGGCCGCGCCCCCGAAACATCATCACGGGATCCGTGGGCTCTGAAAACGACTCCGTCGTGTATGCAGGCGTCGGTAGAGTTGACGACCCGCTGTCCCCGTAGTCCTCGTGTCCGTAGCCCTCCGATGGCTCAATGAACTCGCCTTCGGCTACTAACGCTCCTTCGTAGTGATTTTCGCTACTTCCATGCGCACCGCGCTCATCTGACGCGGACATGGACTTGGCTAAATGGACTGCGGCGTGACTTTTGCGACCGGGATAAGAAGCCCTCGGCTTCTTCCCCGCCCTGAACGTCGACGGCGTCTGAGTCGTGACCTTCTTGGTCTTCTTGTCCTTAGCGCGGCTCGCCGAGCCATGCGCCTTCGCGTAATTCACTAGTCTCAAAAATGAAACGTCCCGATTGTCTTGCCGGTATTGAGATACCATCGGCTTGATACTCGAATCGAGTCCTTCAATAAACATCGTCATCTGTTCTTCCATCGAATATACGTTTCCACATCGGTTGCTTGCGTCCGTCAGACGGATATAAAATTCCATCCCGTCTTCAGACGGCCTTTGCTGAACTTCTCGCAATGCGAGCACGGCTTGACGGATCGCCTCGTCGGTTGCGAAACTCCTCAGCAACCACTGTACGGACTCTGGCCAAACGGATATCTTTCCGTGATGGGCCCCGGCCGTCTGAGACACCGAAGTGTACTGTCTCAAGGCGATGCCGCTTAAAAATTCAGGCAACAAGCGGATCGCTTGCCCCTCGTTCATTTCTTGAGTATCAAACTCTTGAACTAACTTTGCCAAAAAATCCAACACAAGGACCCCGTCCTCTCCTGTGAACGTGTTGTCCTTCTTCACCTTAGGCGGAATATCTCTCCTAATTTTTCGCGCGGCGGTCCGCCGGGAACTTGACAAATATGTCTGCGGGTTCCGCAAGCGGTACGTCCGGTACGAAAGTAACTTCTTGAAGAGGTAGTTGGTCGGATTCAGCTCCTCCAACTCCTCCCATCGCGGCCCGCGCCGCGTTGTGACATCTTCGGGCTCCGCGTCCTTGTCTCTCCGCGAGGCGGACGAAGTGACTCCGCCTCGTCTGGAGGAAATTTTCTTGCTTGACGAAATTCCGTTTCCGTCCTCTGAACGGCGTTCGGAATCGCCTGAATGGTTCGACGAACCGCCGTTACCATCTTCGGAAGGACCCAGCCACTCCGACTGTGAGTCGCGGTTCTCCGGATCGTCACTACAGTGACCCTTGCTTGCACGTCGCTTGTCCTTCTTCGAGGGCTTCGACTTAGAACTCCGCTGCCGAGCGGGCTTGTCCTTCTTCGACCGACGGTCGCCCTCTCTACCCGAAGGGAGCGGCTCGTCGTCCGATCCTTGCGGAGCTTGATCCGCGGCCTGCTCAAGGTCCTTGAGACGTTGCGCGGCGCGATCGAATCGGTCGTCGATGCTTGCTCTGAATTTTCCTAAGGACTCCAAGGCTTGATTCGCGTCGCGCCTCGCGTCCTTGACCGAAATTTTCAACGAGGCTAGGACCTCCGGCTCCAGACCGTCGGTCGCCTCACCTCGCTCCTTCTCGACGAGATCCACTCGAGCCGACAGCTCTCCCAAAACGGTGTGGAACTCGGATCCTTGCAACTCCAGTTGCTTCTGGACGAGGGCTAATTCAGCCTCGAGATTTTTCTTCGCTTCTTCGCGAATTTCGCTGCTCATCTTCTCCAATTTCTCGTCGAGGTCAGTCTTGTCGGCGGCTATCCCCGTAGGGGATTCTTGATCTCCGGGGTCCGTGGCCGTATTGGCCTGGCTCCGGGTGCGAGGACCCCTCGGGGTCCTCGACGCTCGTGCCGATCCGGCTCTGCTCGCCCCGGGACCGACGTCCCCGGGTGCGCTTGTTGACATCGCTCGTACGAGCGGACCTACGCAGCAAAAAAGTTACAGACAAAAGAAAATAAAAAAGAGTCCGTTACCCAGACCACTTTTGTAGAGTGTCTCCAGACCGAGACTGTCGTCGACAAAAATTCTAGGTCGGGTCTCCTGAACAGTAAACAAAAATTCTAGGTCGGGAGACCACTTTTGTAGTGCAATGCGCCTGTTAGGCAGAGACCAAGGTCCGGCGGTCCAACACAAACAACAGCAACCAAAAACAACAACTGCCAACGGCACACCGCTATGGAGTGTTCGAAGCTCCCTGTCCTCTTTAAGCGGGTTTGCGGCCCGCAGTAGCTCGGATCCCTGATATGAGGGGGGGGGGGGCAAAGAGAAGGGCCCCGCCCGGGATCGGTAAATGGTGGTAGAGACTTGTAAAGGCAACTGCTCGACGAGTTCGGAGGGGTGTTTAGATAAACCTGGTCCGATGGGTCGTAAATCCAATGCTCAAAGAGCGCCTTGTACACCTTATACCCTTGATAAGGTCTTCGACGGGGACGTCGCAACGTAGCCCGTCGGGAAAGAAGAAAACGTAGCAGCGCTACACCGTCGTACTGCCCGATGGCAAAATACCCACAACGGATCGGTCGCAACCAGATTCCGATGGAACCAACACTGAGAAAAGCACCACTGGTGCACCAACACAAAAGCCCGATGGCGAATGACGTCACGTTGCGGATCGCAATCCTACAAGGTGGGACCAACTCAAGATTAAGGGAAATTAGGATAGGGAAATAAAGGAAAATTGATAAGGAAAAAAGGGGACCCCCGAGCGATAGAGGATGCCGTAGGCTTAGGTAAAAGGGAGCGTCTTGGTAGAGACGGACTTCGACCAAGGCGACATTCAACTCCGGCAACTCGGGTTGGTTTATTGACTTGTTCGGTCAAAGGGCTAAGTTATATAGAGCCCCGCCGGGGCGAGTACAGTAGCTCCCGGCTCTAGATTCTAGATCTAATTAGTAAATAAAATAAAATTAAATAATTAAAATAATCGTGCGCATCGTCGCACACGCGTGTCCCCCAACCCCGGACTACAGTATCCAGTTTTTTTCCTTTTTCACTTCCTTCCTCCCCCCCTACCCGAGACGGGTATTGCACTACAGGGACACAAGTGTGAATAATTGCACAGTTTTAATTTTTAATTGTTTTATTTTATTTAGTTAATTAGTTGGCATTAATTTTGCTGACATTAGATTAGATATAGGATCTAGCGCCGCGGGCTACTGTAGTGGCCCCGGCGGGGCGACATATACCTTAGCCCACTGACCACCAAGTCAGTAAAGGTAACCCGAGTTGCCAGAGTCTGATATCGCCTTGGTCGAAGTCCGTCTTTCCCAAGACACTCTCTTTTACCACAGATTACTTTATCCTTTGCGTTCGGGGGTTCCCTTTCCTTTTCTCTTATTTCCCTATCCTTTCCTATCTCTATTTCCACCTATTTTCCTTTATCTTGTGTTGGTACCATCGGTATAGGTTGCGATCGAATTGGTGTAGGTGTGTTGGCCATCGGGCGACAAAGTTGACGTAGCGCTGCTACTGTGACCTATTTTCCGACGGAGACTGTTGCAACGACGTCTCCCTCCAAGGGCTTTGTCGTGTGTAGAAGCCAGTGTTGGTGCCATCGAACTCAGTTGCAACCGAACCGGTGAAGATGTTTCGAGCCATCGGGCGGCACAGTTGGTGTAGCGTTGCTACTTTCATTTCATCCCGTCGGGCTGCGTTGCCACGCCCCCGTCGAAGACCTTGTCGCGTTACAAGGTGTCGAAGAAGCTCCACGAGCATTGGTCTTACAACCCAGTGGAACCGGGGTACCTAAGTACACGCCGCACCCCACACTCGTCAAGCAGTTTTCTTCGCAAGTCTCTACCACATCGATCCCGGGCCGGGTTGTTTCTCTGTGCCCCCCTCCCATCAGAGATCTGAGCTACTACGAGTCGCAAGCTCGTTTAAACGGAGAAGGGAGAGTCGGACACTACGTAGCGCTGTGTCGTCGGCAGTTCTTCTTTTTGTTGCTATTGTTGTTTTTGCTGGACCATCGGACCGTGGTCTCTGCCTGACAGGCGCATTGTACTACATTCGATCGCGCCAAAGCGTGGTGAACTTACTTTACCATTGCCTAATTCCGTGTGCCGATATTTGGGTTTCATTTGGGATAAGAGGGGAGCGAAGGAGTTGAATGGGACGCGGATTGACAACCGGAGATATTAATATTTGCCGTCGGAAGGATCAGGGCGGCGGGTGCTGAGGAAAGGGGGAGCGCTGCGAGAAGAGGTTGCACTGGAGGGACAGGTGTTGGCGGGGGTTTAAAGAAAGGCTAATATCAGCGTGGGATAAATGCTGGTGTTCGACCAGGGTAGGGGGTATTACAGGGCGTTGTCTGGGTCGTTTGAACGGTTAGGGTAGATCGATACAGGTGGATCTTTGAACGGCTTGAGCTAGAACGCATGAAAGGAGGCGCTCCAGTTCTTCCGTCGTGCAGCGGTGCTTGCTCCTGCCCATGCCATGGTGGTGGCGCTTAGTGCCCCCCATACATTTGCAGCGTGCGGCTCGAAGAGGGCGGTGAGACAGCAACGGTGGACTGACGCGCAAGGTAGCCGCATTCAGGGGTGGAACGGAAGGGCTTACACGAGGTACGGGGGGCGAAGGCCGCAGTTGGGTTTCGAAACGCGCTTTGGGAAGATCGCAGCTGTATTGCCGGGCGAAGCAGTCCTGTTGGGGACGGACGAAATAATGATGGTGAACGTCGACTCATAGCGCCAGCTAATAGCTGTATGCTGTAGGCGGCTTACTACGCATACTATGCGTGGTAAGGCGCCTACAGCACGCCTCCACGGCATGTATCGGGAAAGAACAGGGCCTGGAGGAAGCCGAACGGAGGCCGTAAAAGCACCTGCCCACTTGGATGTCGCTGCCGCCGCTGCGGCGCCTGGAGGGGGCGCTTATGTCCACGACCTCGCGGTGCTGAGGGGGCGGCCGCCAGATTGTAACGAGCGATGGTGCTGGAGATCTGGAAAAGACGTGTCCGAGCTCGAAGAAGATCACAGCCAAGTTGGACAAGCCGACCCTCCAGGGCGGGTCATTTTTGAACACTTCATGTTCGAACTACTGAATGCAATGGAAGATGACATCGCTGTTTGCCAAAATTACCACTAGCGTGTTGCTCGAAGGATTCCATAGCTTTAGTAGTCCGAAGTTGGAGTATGAAAGGTTGAGAAATTTGAGTTACTTTTTAGGGGACTTTTCGAATTGTTGAAAGCAGTTCTAGAGGCTACTCTACCTCTGTGCAATTTGTTGGCAGTGTTTGAGAGCTGCGCGCGTAGGGAGAGGGAAAAAGAACAAAGAAGAGAAATTTATTATGTTCTACGTTCTGGTCCCCCCCCCCCGATTATTTTCTTGTGGTGATGTCCTCCCTCTTATACACAAGAAAATACGGCCTCCACTTGACGGAATAAATGCCTTTTGTGGGGAGATTTCTACCTTGTACACGTGGTACACATGCAGACCAATTATTAAACTACAGATTTGGGTGATGTCTCAGGGTATGTCCTGAGGTATGTCTTGGGGTTTGGCCTGGATATCCCTCCCGACACAATTCATCGGGAAAAATACAGCAACAAATGCATGGCAACTTCAACAGCTATCATATTAGGGTCTTTTGACAATGCCGATTTGACCCTGGAGATGCCAGCGATAATCTCCGTGTATATGCGAAAGCGAGGGAAAGCGGATGTCCGAAGGCGAGGAAGGCATAGTCGGGCCAAGCGTGACCATGGCGAATAGTTGAAAAGGCAATTTCACAAGGGCGCATGCGGAGGAAAGGCGGCAGAGTCTGCGGGGGGCAAAAGAGTATACGAAAAGAGGCTAGACCGCATATCGGCTCAGTCGAATTACGGAGCGGTGGGCTGATAGAAAGCAAAGAGAAATGGCCGGGCACATTTTTAGCGTAGGTAGAAAGAGAGGAAAGATAGCGGCAGCGAAGCCCAGCACCTGTGCTGAATCCTCTGTTCCAAACCCTTCCCTCTTCTCTGGCGCATTCAAAGCGTCGGCAATAGACCCCAAAAGCTCCAACCAGAAACCGCAAGCGATGTCAGAGCATTCTATAACGGTACAGTATGGCCTGCACGAATGTCCGCCATGTTCTTCTCTTCAATATTCCCTCAGATACGTTAGGAAGTGGTAGGACTGTTTTAAGATGTACCTGTTGAGGATACACCTGTACACCTCAACTCTTTCTCCCTGGTTCTACGAAGGGAAGAAGTAACACGTTTTCACTGTACTGTATTGACAGAGAAGATAGAGTGGATTCGGTATAATCGGGCCCGTAGTCAATGGCCCTATCCAATAAGTTACAGTGTTGATTTCCTCAGTTCAGCAGAATTGAGGCCGACTACCTCACATGATCTGGAACGCAATGAGATGGTATCTGCAGATGCAACGTAGTATAAAATAGGTCTCGTGCAGCAACTCTAAGAAATAAAAACACACAACTTCAACAATACCACTACTAGAGTTGACTCCGATGATGAATACGGAGAGGAACAATAAAAACAAAAAGTGAAGAGGGGGACTTCCTCGCAAGAAGCGAGGCGGCACCCATCACAAGATCAAGAGGGAAATCTAAAATGTCTGAGCATAGAATGAAACACGAAAAGACTGGCGAAAATAATAGTGCTTCTTCGGCAGGCTTTTCCAAAATTAAAGGGAGCGGACAAGCATTTTTCATTGGGACCTATCCAGCCGTAACATAGAATTCAGTTCTGCGTACGTTTCCTCTCCTTCTCGAGCAATTAGAAGTTTAAAAGTATGTTGAAAAGCATCTTGATATTGATGAAACAGGGATCTCGGACGCCGCCGATCATGTCAGTCGGCGACAAGAAGATTACAGTAACACCCCTCGGAGAGTCAGCCTGATCCTGATCGCTTCTCCCAGGATCCCGATCAACAGTACAGGGTCTCCGGCAGATCCCGAACAGAGAAACTGTCTCTGCCTTTCGCTTCAGCTTTTTAGTATCACAACCTCCTCCAGCACCGAAGAGGAGAGAACACACAGACGAACGACTCACAGAATAAACTCAACCAACTTACGCGAGAAGACCCTCGCCCGACAGGAGCCTGCCCTCAACCCCCGGCGTCGTAACGCCCTCAAACCGCCCGTACGCGCACTAACCCTCTGCAGAATCTTAACGATTCATTGTTACACACACTGAAGAGATCATTCTCTTCTCCCAATATTGATGCTACAACAGATATGGGGCCGTTTGTCACTTAGCCAGAGGCATCAGGGTATCAGGAATTTCACGTCTTAGGAAATGTGGAGGCCCTAAAAGAGAAGTGCATCCTTGCATCTAAGCCATACACGAGCTGACGGCAGAGTACAGGTCTGCAGACGGTGCCGCGAGAAAGAACTGGGGGAACAGCGAGAGTGTTTCACGGACGGCTCAAGACCGGATATTTAACAAACACGGACGATCTCCCAGAACAAGTCAGGTTGATGTAATAGCTGGAGACGGCATGTGTCCAACAAATAAAGCAGCAGCGCATAGCCTCAGCATGACGTACGTATGATATATATTTTCATAAAATATCAGAATGCCGTAGTCTAAGATGAACGCCCCTGTTTCCCATTGATTGAGAACTTTTTCGTCCACTTCCATGAACTGAACCCTTGTGGACATGGACTCAATTCAAATGTCCGGTAAAAATAGATGAATATTGCTGTACTAGACAAGATTGCGAAGCAAATACGTGTACTGTATGCCCAAGGAAGTACCGTAGTTCTTTCTATGCCTAGAAGTGTTCGTCTATTGTATTGCTCCCAAAAAGAAGTCGGCAACGTGACATAGGTGCATAGACACCATCCCATTTGACACACTGTGCAAAGACTATACATCCCGAAAGGCTTTCTTCCGTCATGACCCCAAGGGGTAGGTAGTGTGCCCACGTCACTATAGTAAATGCTTTTCTCCAATTATCATTGACCTCTATAATTAAATGCTTTTCGGCTATGAAATATCTGTCCCCATCACATTCTAGAGGTCGATAATTTGGAAAGTCTCCCAAATATATGTTGATAGTCAAACACCCTGCTTCCCTGGCCTTCTCGGAAATTCCGAGCTCTTTTTGAATGGAGAGTTCCAGTAGTAGTGTATACGTGGGACAATGGCTTTGTGTAACGAAGAAACGAAACGCCTATGGGGGAGAAGAATGACATCATTCACAGGAAATCTCTTCGGATACTACAGCAGAAATGTATCTTTCTGGCCGCAACTTCCACTTCTTGCATCTGAGTGGTGAACCACGAATCATCAATAACCCTTTTCATTGAAGTGCCCACATTTCATACTGTTGGACTGTTGCATGGGCGGTCAAGCGACCATGTATCGGTACTACGGGCATTGTTGTTCTTCAGTTCTTATCTTTCGTTGGCAGGGAGGATAAGATCTGAAGAACAACAATGCCCCGTGATTGACATATTGGCACTCTTCTGATCTCAGAACGCAATAGGAAAATTCGACCAACAAATGAAGTGCGTTCGGTGCCCTTCGAAGGGTGTATGTCCAGGAATCAATACCAATATATCTCCATGTGGTAAAAATCGAAGTTTCCCACCCGTTAATAGAATAACTCGCACTGTAATATACTTTGTTGTTGACAAAGAGATATCTTTCTCATCTCATAAAGTACTCCATTGCTGTACACTCATTATTTTCTTTTTCGGAGAGAAGCATAACCTCGCCGAACACGTTGGTTTCGCCCCCATCGCGAGTGCACATACCCCACTAAATAGAGAATCGGAGATATGGGCCTTTCTCACGCTCCCCTCGGCAGTGTTTCATATTCAGCCCATCACAGGGTGTAAATACGGTTTGGTTGAGTACTTGAGACACTGTTGAAAGGTCTGTATAGATGGTGGGACCTGATTGACTTTCAACAAACCCGAAGAAACAACAGGGAAAGTTTATGCGTTTGTACATCCATCTCGGTTTTCTATAAAAATCACCCCCTCCCATCTCGTTGATGTGAAGTACGTCTATTTCCCGTTCGAAATTCATTCTGCTGTGCAACTTTGCGACCTTGCTTCACGGAAACATTCACAAGGCGGGTCCTCACATTTCTCAGCATGGAAATAGATTCCGCGTTTCGGGCGCTTCTTCTCCTTTCGTGCTGCTTGATTTTTTGTTTTACTCTCTGTTTCTCCCTACAGAGGACGTTCTTCTTTTTTTCGTCTTCCCTTTCGTCTTTGCCGGGGCCTGGAATTTTGCACTACTTTCCGAATGGCCTTTTGTATCCTATGCTTCTCAACCCAGACAGCTTCAGTCGTGTTATTGAAAAGCTTGGGGACGTCTATGGGGATGTATTTACGATGTGGATTGGTCCGACCCGTGTTTGTGTCACAGCCATACCCGAAGATGTGAAACATATATTGTCTGCTGCTGAGGATTTTGACAGACCGCCTGCCGTCAAGTCTGTTTTCCAGGTCATGGCGCCTGACGGGATCCTTTGCATGACGGGATCCAAACATCGATACTTGAGAAAGAAGATAAGAGACGGTTTTCATCATGGTATGATTGATTCTTTTCATGGCCAAATGACAGACGCAACTCGGGAACTTTGTGATTCTTTGTACTCTGTTTGTCAAAACGGGGTTACTTGTTCGTCGGAAACCGTAGATCTCTCTGAAGTAATATCCATTGCGACGTTCCGTGTCGTGACCCAAGTGGCATTTGGTGTCGCCCTGAGCCGCGAAAAGCGGCTCGAGTTTCTGGAAAAAGTTCGTGAATTAGCAGATGAAATGACCAGGGATATCGTGAGCTATCCCATTCGTGAAATTTTAGAACCACTAGGAAGTCGAAGGAGACTTTTCAAGGTCTGCGATAGTATTCGAGAGACGTGTGCTGGTTTCTTGGAGATGCGCATGAAAGGTCCACAACTTGAGAAGAACTTGCGTAGCAGGGACTTGCTTGATGCTCTTCTCGCGACTGAAAATACCTCTCTTGAAACGCTTACTTCAATAGTGACAGAGTTTACTCTTGGTGGCACGTACTCCATGAGTCAGTTGATAATATGGGGTGTGTACGAAGTATGCTGCAATGAAAACATCAGAAACAAAATTGAGAAAGAACTCGATCGGGAGATGGGGACCAGTTCTCTTCAAGAACCGATATCGTTTGAAAGTTTCAAGAAGCTAGATTATGTTCGCAATGTATGGAAGGAAACTTGTCGCATTCATCCTGTTGGTCCGTTTATGACTCGACAAACAACAAGGAACATAACTTTGAAGGGAAGTGGGCTTCAACTGCGAAAAGGCACAGAGGTGTTTGCAGACTACAGAAGATGTCATTTATGTCCGCAGCAGTGGAACGATTCTGCAAGTTTTAGACCAGAGAGGTGGCACTCTGTGAATTCTGCGGAACGTGGAAGACCTACGACGGGCTTGTTCATTCCTTTTGGACTTGGTCCACATACTTGTCCCGGCAACTTTCTTGCAGACCATGAAGGAGCACTCATAATGGCAGAGCTTTTCCGTCGTTTTCGATTTACATTGGCTTGTCGACCTGGCGAAGTGAGGGCCTCAACGACTTTTGTCGAGACACCAGTCGCAGAAATTGGTGAAAGGGTTGGAGTACAAAAATCAGTCCCTTTCTACGTGCAACTAAGGGGCACTTAGACACTTCTTATGCCTCGTACCGTATACAGCTGGTATTCCATGGTCTATGCTAGTAGAAGTACGGGTGGAACGCATCTTCGGGTCTCATAGGTACAGTAACGTCTAATAGCTGTCGCCAAAGGGTGTTTCCCGTTAGATGTTTATCATTTCATCAATGCGTCCAAAAGGCAACCGTTTCCATGCTCTCTGTGAATTCTTATAGCGGAACGAGTTTCTGCAGCTCCTAGTGATTAAACCACAAGCGACCTCATATGAGGTCATTTTTCAACTTATTTTTTCTCGACTTGTGCTTGCTCAACATGAAGGAAAAAGATATTCTCTCCACCGCAAATGACTTCTGCGTTGCGGAAGGGTGGAGTTTGGTGAGATTTGCACGTCTTTTCCGGCCATTTATATATATATATATATATATATATATATTTTTTTTTGCAAAAAATGGCGGCCTTGACAGACCGCAAGGACAGACTGTCCGTATCACAGTCAGTCAAAAACAGTATTTGGGAGATGCGACGGCGACGACGAGTAAAGACCACCCCATGAGGATTACGCGGGAGAGGAGCATGGAAGGGCTGTCCGGATGGGCAAGAGATGTTTGGCAGAGAGAGACCGAGGATTCCGCAACAACGCTTTATAAAGATCGCACGGAATTGGGACTGGGCTTCGCGTGCGAGTGTGAGTGCTAGTCCATGGGGGGGCCTCTCTGAAATGCACATGAAATCAAAAGGCGTACTGGAAGGATAAGCGTTGCAAAAGTATGCATGCGCAACCGGTTGTATGAATGAATGAATGTGAGGAGGGTGATACACGTTAGACTGACGGATGAGGGTCCACAGCAGCTGAATCTATGCGCTGTGTACGTGTACAAGTGTACACGTTCCAGTTTGACACGTTTCACTCAACTTCCAGCTGGCCACAATGGTGTGTGCATGTCAAGGGCAGGTGCATGTCAAGGGCAGACCAGACATCTTGCGATCTTCTTCTTCCGGCCACCAACCTCTCCAACCTCTCCAACCTTCTCCTGGCCCTGCCCCGGCTCAAATGGCGAGCCTCTTCGCGATAAACTGCGCGGTCTCCTTCGCCACCCTGGCATTGGTGGCGTCCGTATACTGATGCCCTTCCCCCCTGAGCCTTCTGAACCGCACGCTCCTGCCCAGCCGCCTCATGATCCTGGCGCTGAGCTGCCCGATCTCGAACCTTACCGTCTCATCCCTATCCCCGTGAAACATGAGCAAGGGCGCCTTCGCCGACCCCGCCCCCAGTGCGTCGGGGTACGTTTCCGCAATGGGCAGGAAGCCGGACAACATCACCGCCGCGCCGACGCGGTGCCGCATGTACACGGTCGCCGCCAGCGCGGCGCCCTGCGAAATGCCCATGACCAGCACCCTATCCGGCGCGACGCCGTACACCCTCCGCTGGATCTCCATGATAGCGTCGACATTCCCCGCCGCGCGCACAATCTCGCCCCCCGCCTGCGGCCCGTCGACGGTATTCGACAGCAGGTTGAACCACGACGGGACGGTGACGTTCAAGAAGGTGACCGGCCTCGTCGGGGCCTGCGGCACGACGAAGCGCACATACCTCAGCCCACCCGCGTCCCGC